>NC_134400.1:104973704-105087518 GCF_050003625.1 Haematobia irritans | reverse complement strand
CCCGTCTTCCCAATTATAAGTTAGCCCATACGGGGTATATATTAAACAAAAAAGGCCGATTAAATACGTAAATAGTTCAGTTTGAGATAGAAATAAAATTTTGACAAAATTTTGTATATTTCTATAGAAATAAAATTTTGGTAGATTATTTTGGGGATCGGCTTTATATAACTATAGACCGATATGGACCAATTTTGGCATGGTTGTTAGCGGCCATATAGTAGCGCAATGTACCAAATCTCACCACGTACCAAATTTCAAACGGATCGGGTGAGTTTTGCTCCTCCAAGAGCTCCGGAGGTCAAATCTGGGGATCGGTTTACATGGGGGCTACATATAATTATGGACCGATATGGACCAATTCCTGCATGGTTGTTAGAGACCATATACTAACACCACGTACCAAATTCCAACCGACTCGGATGAATTTTGCTCATCCATGAGACTCCGGAGGTCAAATCTGGCGATCGGTTTATATGGGGGCATATATATAATTATGTACCGATGTGGACAATCTTTGCGTGGTTGTTACAGACCATATACTAACACCATGTACCAAATTTCAGCCGGACCGGATGAAATTTGATTCTCTTAGAGACTCCGCAAGCCAAATCGGGGGATCGGTTTATATGGGGGCTATATATAATTATAGACCGATGTGGACCAATTTTTGAATGGTTATTTACCAAATTTCAGCCGAATCGGATGAAATATTCTTCTCTTATATATATATATATATATATATATATATATATATATATATATATATATATATATATATATATATATATATATATATATATATATATATATATATATATATATATATATATATATATATATATATATATATATATATATATATATATATATATATATATATATATATATATATATATATATATATATATATATATATATATATATATATATATATATATATATATATATATATATATATATATATATATATATATATATATATATATATATATATATATATATATATATATATATATATATATATATATATATATATATATATATATATATATATGTCTCAATTATTGTGCTCATATAATTAAGTCATTAAAATCACAGTTTAATAGTATTGAATAGATTAAGTTATATGAAAACAAGTACACCCTCAAAAAAAATCGCTTCTTTAACATATGTTCCAAACCTATTTTGCAGGAAGCACATATATTATTGCATACTGCCGAAACATTAATATGTTTGTTTTATGTGAACATATTATATGTTTGGAAGCATTTTGAGCCAAAAATATTATATGCTTGGAAGAATTTCCTAACATACTCGTAATTTTCACTTCCACGAATTTTTTTAGTTATTGGCACCTTTCTCTGTAATACAAATAATGTTGAAGAAATTATTCACTTTTATAAATTTTTTAAATTTTACCTTTCGCCTGCACGGAGAATCGAACCGAGGACCATACAGTTTGTAAGCCAACACACTATCCACTGGGCTACGTAGCTGTTATAGTCACCAGTAGATAATTATCGTTTTAAGTTACATTTATATAGCATAGTTTGCAGCGCCCACGAGCCTATGCAAACATAACATTATTTAACAGAAACATACATTTGTTTGCCACGTGGAGCAGTGGTTAGCATGTCTGCCTTGCATGCAAAGGGTCGTGGGTTCAATCCCTGCTCCGACCGAACATTTTTTTTTTTTTTTTTAAATTTACACATTTATATTTATACTATATTAATTTTTTTAAATGAAACATCGAAATGTGCGTTATTAAAGATTTATAGTCAGTAACAGTGCTTGATATAAACGAAATTGAATGATTTTTGGATAAAATATTATTTTTTATTGCAAAAATAACAATCTTGTAATCAAAAACTGTTTTTGTACAAAACTTTAAAATTTGGAAGGAATTCAAAAACTAACAAAAGAAGAACGTGGAGTCGAGTATAAACATACATACATAATTTTATAATATAAACATAAATTTATTTAGGAGTGAACAGTTTTTACTAGCATTTAACACCATCGCTCTAAAATTCCTTTTATTTTTCTTTAATAATTCATTTTAAAGAAAATAAACTTTTTAAATTGTTTTAGCTGTAAAACTCGAACTTAATGCCCGCTTTTATATTTGATGGTGTCCGTCAACTCCTCGTGGACTACTTTTTAATAAAGAGAAACTAAACTTTGTTTTTTTACATTTTACTGTGTAATTTTTCACTATTTCCTCCTTATTTCATTTTACCGTCCCAACTCTAAAAAGAGTATAGTGCCCTTTCGTTATTTTTATGAAGACCCCTGATTTCTTTTAACGAACCAAGAAAAAAATTGTGCCCATAATGCCAAAATGATAAACAAAACACATGTCCACACATACATAAAATGCTGCTCTCAAGGCGAAAACATAAGCTGTTTGTTTTTCAAATGTCTATTCTCTTGGTTCAGAATGTTTATTCTCTTTATTCAAATTAAATAATATTTAGACTTAAACATATCAAATTTTTGGCCTTATCATAAAACAGTTTTCCGAAACAACATACAAGCGGTTTCACAGAAATTGTTCTCTTTTGACTCTTTTGCTGTGTTATATTGATATCTTTCGTCAACTCTCCCGGTTTCCATCTCTATTTCTCTCTATACTCTCTCTGTCGCTTTGAATAAAATATCACAACATATGTATGTTTAGTCGAAATTTGTAAATTTATATATGTTTGTATTCACACATATGATTTTTATGAAACATTCATGCCCCAAACATAATATATTCTAACATATTAACATAGATGTCCCAAACATTTAGTGTTAGTTCAGGAACATTACATGTTCGCACTTAAATATATTGTGGTTTAAAATCGTGCCCGAAACACATTTTGTTTATATCGGAACATATGAAAAACATATTTTTCTAACAGTGTATAGATAAAGTTTATGTTCCTATATACATATATTTTAATCTGACTCGATCTGGACAAAATTTGTTAGACTTCTTTAGACTTAAAATGTAAGCTAATGCCCTGGGGTGGAACAAAATGTTTGTAAAAAAATATGGGAAAATTTTAAATTTCCCATATTTTCCTATATTTAGGCAACGTTGCAAAAGTGTATTTATGATTTATCGGTCAATAGACACGTATTAGAAGTATGAGAAAATTGGAGTAATTTTTACAAGTTTTCGATACAGCAGTGACGTTTTTACAAGGAAAATGTGGGTATTTTGGCCAATTTTGCCGAAATCAGAAAAACATATATATGGGAGCTATATCTAAATCTGAACCGATTTCAACTAAATTTAGTATGCATTGTAACAATGCTATTTCTACTCCCTGTGCAAAATTTCTAACTTCGAGGGCCATATAAATGCATATCGGACGATAGATATATATGGGAGCTATATCTAAATCTGAACCGATTTCAACCAAATTTGGCATGCATAGCTGAAATATTAATTCTACACTCTGTGCAAAATTTCAATTAAATCGGATTACAACTTTGACCTCTGTTGTCATATAAGTGCATATCGGACGATAGATATATATGGGAGCTATATCTAAATCTGAATCGATTTCAACCAAAATTGGCATGTATATCGCGAACATCAATTCTACTCCCTGTACAAACTTCTATCATCTGGGGCCATAAAAGTTCATATCGGGAAAAAGATATATATGGGAGCTATATCTAAATCTGAACCGATTTCTTCCAAAATCAATAGGGTTCTATTCTGACCACATACTTGTACAAAATTTGAATTCGATTGGACTTAAATTGCGACCTAGACTTTGATCACAAAAATGTGTTCACAGACAGACGGACATGGCTAGATCGATTCAGGGGCCGGCCATGAGTAATATTGCCAAAAACACAGGGTATAACAAGTATATACGGCCATAAGCTTGGCCAGGCCGGAACTTATGTACCCTCCACCATGGATTGCGTAGAAAATTGTACTAAAGACTGTCATCCACAATCGAAGTAAAGGGTGATTTGTTAAGAGCTTGATAACTTTTTTTTTTAAAAAAATCGCATAAAATTTGCAAAATCTCATCGGTTCTTTATTTGAAACGTTAGATTGGTCCATGACATTTACTTTTTGAAGATAATTTCATTTAAATGTTGACCGCGGCTGCGTCTTAGGTGGTCCATTCGGAAAGTCCAATTTTGGGCAACTTTTTCGAGCATTTCGGCCGGAATAGCCCGAATTTCTTCGGAAATGTTGTCTTCCAAAGCTGGAATAGTTGCTGGCTTATTTCTGTAGACTTTAGACTTGACGTAGCCCCACAAAAAATAGTCTAAAGGCGTCAAATCGCATGATCTTGGTGGCCAACTTACCGGTCCATTTCTTGAGATGATTGTTCTCCGAAGTTTTCCCTCAAAATGGCCATAGAATCGCGAGCTGTGTGGCATGTAGCGCCATCTTGTTGAAACCACATGTCAACCAAGTTCAGTTCTTCCATTTTTGGCAACAAAAAGTTTGTTAGCATCGAACGATAGCGATCGCCATTCACCGTAACGTTGCGTCCAACAGCATCTTTGAAAAAATACGGTCCAATGATTCCACCAGCGTACAAACCACACCAAACAGTGCATTTTTCGGGATGCATGGGCAGTTCTTGAACGGCTTCTGGTTGCTCTTCACTCCAAATGCGGCAATTTTGCTTATTTACGTAGCCATTCAACCAGAAATGAGCCTCATCGCTGAACAAAATTTGTCGATAAAAAAGCGGATTTTCTGCCAACTTTTCTAGGGCCCATTCACTGAAAATTCGACGTTGTGGCAGATCGTTCGGCTTCAGTTCTTGCACGAGCTGTATTTTATACGGTTTTACACCAAGATCTTTGCGTAAAATCTTCCATGTGGTCGAATAACACAAACCCAATTGCTGGGAACGGCGACGAATCGACATTTCACGGTCTTCAGCAACACTCTCAGAAACAGACGCAATATTCTCTTCTGTACGCACTGTACGCATTCGTGTGGTTGGTTTAATGTCCAATAAAGTAAACTGAGTGCGAAACTTGGTCACAATCGCATTAATTGTTTGCTCACTTGGTCGATTATGTAGACCATAAATCGGACGTAAAGCGCGAAACACATTTCGAACCGAACACTGATTTTGGTAATAAAATTCAATGATTTGCAAGCGTTGCTCGTTAGTAAGTCTATTCATGATGAAATGTCAAAGCATACTGAGCATCTTTCTCTTTGACACCATGTCTGAAATCCCACGTGATCTGTCAAATACTAATGCATGAAAATCCTAACCTCAAAAGAATCACCCTTTACTTTGGTTGTGGTAATACACGTATTTGCCGATGGCAACGTATCTTTAAACTTCTTAACATCGTCTTCTAAACTGTAAGTTAGTCCATACGGGGTATATTTTAGACAAAACAAAAAGGCCGATTAAATACGTATATAATTCAGTTCTTGATCGTTATTTACATGGGAGTATAATAAATAATTACGAACCGATATGAACTGTTGCGTGGTATTTAGAGAGCCAGAAGTGAAATATGGGGGTCGCTTTATATGGGGGCTATATACAATTATGAACAGATATGGACCAATTTTTATGTGATTGGATCGATATGAACCAAGTTTGGCTCTCCATGAGGCTCAGCAAGCAAAATCTGGCGATCGGTTTATATGGGGGCTATATACAATTATGAACTGATATGGACCAATTTTTACTTGATTGGGGGTCGGTTTATCTTGGGGGCTATATATAACTATAGACCGATATGAAACAATTTTGGCATGGTTGTTAGCGGTCATATTCTTGTCCATTTACTAACACAACATACAAAATTTCAACTGAATCGGATGAAATTTACTCCTCCCAGAGGCTCCACTTGTCAAATCTGGGGATCGGTTTATATGGGGGCTATATATAATTATGGACCGATGTGAAGCAATTTTTGCATGATGGTTATAGGCCATATATGAACCCTACGTACCAAATTTCAACCGGATCGGATGAAATTTGCTCCCTCAAGAGGCTCCAGAGGTCAAGTCTGGGGATCGGTTTATATGGGTTTATACGAGTTGGACCAATTTTTTTCATGGATGTTAGAGGCCATATAAAAACATCACGTACGGAATTTCAACCAGATCGGATGAAAGATTCGGAGGTCAAATATGGGGATCGGTATATATGGGGGCTATATATAATTATAGACCTCTATGGACGAATTTTAGCCACGTAACAAATTTCAACCGGATCGGATGAAATTTGCTCTTCTAAGAGGATTTGCAAGCAAAATCTGGGGATCGGTTTACATGGGGTCTATACGTAAAAGTGGCTCAAAATGGCCCATTTGCAATACCATCCGACCTACATAAAGAGCAACTACTTGTGCCAAGTTTCAAGTCGATAGCCTGTTTCGTTAGGAAGTTAGCGTGATATCTACAGACGGACGGACATCGCTAGATAGACTCAGAATTTCACCACGACCCAGAATATATATACTTTATAGGGTGCGGTGGGCATACCTCCTATAGTGGAGGGTATAAAAACTAAAATTCTCCGATTTATACAAATCATGTGGCGAGGTTATGAAATTAATATGGAGTACCTATTTTTTTATACCCTCCACCATAGGATAGGGGTATATTAACTTTGTCATTCCGTTTGTAACACATCGAAATATTGCTCTAAGACCCCATAAAGTATATATATTCTGGGTCGTGGTGAAATTCTGAGTCGATCTGAGCATGTCCGTCCGTCTGTTGAAATCACGCTAACTTACGAACGAAACAAGCTATCGACTTGAAACTTGGCACAAGTAGTTGTTATTGATGTAGGTCGGATGGTATTGCAAATGGGCCATATCGGTCCACTTTTACGTATAGCCCCCATATAAACGGACCCTCAAGAGAAGCAAATTTCATCCGATCCGGCTGAAATTTGGTACATGGTGTTAATATATAATCTCTAACAACCATGCAAAAATTGGTCCATATCGGTCCACTTTTACGTATAGCCCCCATATAAACGGACCCCCAAATTTGGCTTGCGATTGCTCTAAGAGAAGAAAATTTCATCCGATCCGGCTGAAATTTAGTACATGGTGTTACTATATGGTCTCTAACAACCACGCAAAAATTGGTCCATATCGGTCCACTTTTACGTATAGCCCCCATATAAACGGACCCCCAAATTTGACTTGCGATTGCTCTAAGAGAAGCAAATTCCATCCGATCCGGCTGAAATTTGGTACGTGGTGTTAGTGTATGGTCTATAACAACCACGCAAAAATTGGTCTATATCGGTCCATAATTACATATAGCCCACATATGAACCGATCCCCCGATTTGGCTTGCGGAGCTTCTAAGGGAACCAAATTTCATCCGATCCGGCTGAAATTTGGTACAACCAAATTTGGTAACAACCATGCAAAAATTGGTCCACAGCGGTCCATAATTATATATAGCCCCCATATAAACCGATCCCCCGATTTGGCTTGCTGAGCCTCTAAGAGAAGCAAATTTCATCCGATCCGGCTGAAATTTGGTACATGGTATTGGTATATGTTCTCTAATGACTATGCAAAAATTGGTCCACATCGGTCCATAATTACATATAGCCCCCTATAAACCGTTCCCCAGATTTGATCTCCGGAGCCTCTTGGAGGAGCAAAATTCATCCGATCCGGTTGAAATTTGCAACGTGGTGTTAGTATAAGGCCACTAATATCCATGCCAAAATTGGTCCATATCGGTCCTTAGTTATATATAGCCGATCCCCAATCACACAAAAATTGGTCCATATCGGTTCATATTCATGGTTGCCATTCGAGCCAAAAATAATCTACCAAAGTTTTATTTTTATAGAAAACATTATCAAAATGTAATTTCTATAGAAAATTTTGTCAAAATTTTATTTCTATAGAAAATTTTCTCAAAATTTTATTTCTATAGAAAATGTTGTCAAAATTTTATTTCTATAGAAATTTTTTCCAAATTTTATTTCTATAGAAAATTTTTTCCAAATTTTACTTCTATAGAAAATGTTGTCAAAATTTTATTTCTACAGAAACTTTAAACTTAATTATATACGTATTTAATCGGCCTTTTTTAGTTTAATATATACCACGTATGGACTATGTGGTATATATTACGGTGTTAGGAAGTTTTAAGATACCTTGTAATTCGATTGTGGATGACAGTCTTCAGTAGAAGTTTCTATGCAATCCATGGTGGAGGGTACATAAGCTTCGGCCTGGCCGAACTTACGGCCGTATATACTTGTTTTATATTTGAACGGAGAGGGGGACCTTTCCCTTTTTGAAAATTGGACCAAAGTTCTCCGATTCTCTGAGAAGGTGAAGGGGGCGTCTAGACAAAGATTCGCCACTTATGTTATGACGACATTTGATCTGGAAGGGGAACTCCCCTTTGACCTACTTTTTTAAAGTACAGTGAAAAAACTAAAATTCTCCCACTTACTGGAAATTTATTTATAAAATGAATAAGGGGTAACTGGTTGTTTAATGATTGGTCGGGGAAGTGGGACCTCTACTGTGTTCGAGCCAAAAAGAACATCCACAGATCCTCTATATTTTAGTACACCGATCGTCTTGTATGTCTGTGTGTCTCTTGATGTATATTTGTGTGCAGAGTCCATCTCGCAGTTTAAGTCCGATCGTCCTTAAATTTTACATAGGGTTTTGTTTTTGGGTCAAAGACGATCCCCATTGATTTTTTAGATATAGATGCCATATATATGTATAACCGATGTTGTCCTAAATTACGTTTTTATTAACCGGACTTCTTCAAATTTCGTATATTCAAAAATTTTGCGAATCTCGTAACTCATGCTTAATATCAGTTAAATCGGTTCAGCTTTAGATATAACATTTATATATGTATCTTTCTAATTTAGTTGAGATTTTGCACAGGTGGTAGCTGCGCATACTGAATTTAGATGAAATAGTCTTAGATTTAGATATACAACCAAAGAAAAAATACTTTCCTCCGGAACGAAATTTTTTACAAACGAAATTTCCTTTTTAATGTAAATTAGATTCTGTAAGAGCAAATAAATCCGAATCTGTGACAAACAATGCAACAATTGCCTCTAATCTTTTTAATTTGCTTTTAAAGAAAATTTGTTAGCTTCAAAAGAAAAATTTGTTTGTCTAAACTCTTCTTTCAGTGTAGCTCCCATTTTTATCTTACGCCCTATATGCACTTATATGGCCAAAAGCGAAGATTTTACTCTGATTTGCTTCAAATTTTACACAAGAAGTCTATTTGATAGAATTATCAAGAGTGCCAAATTTGGTCGAAATTGGTTTATATTTAGGCACAGCCCAAATTCTCCACAAAAGTATTCCATGTTCAACGTTCAAAAATAGCATTTACCTCTTGAAAGAGAAATTTTAATGCAATTGTACTGTACAAAAGAGCATTTATGATTTATCAGGCAAAATTTGAAGCAAGTCATGGCTTTTGAGGCCATATAAGTCCAAATCGGCGAAAGATATATATGGGAGCTATATCTAAATCTGAACCGATTTTAACCAAATTTGGCACACATAACGATAACATTAAACGTACCCCTTGTGCAAAATTTGAAGCAAATCACGGAAAAAGTTTGGCGTTTGAGGCCATATAAGTCAAAATCGGACGAAAGATATATAGGGGAGCTACATCTAAATCTGAACCGATTTCAATGAAATTTATTAAGCATTGGTAGAATATCAATTCTACTCTCTGTGCAAAATTGCACGAAAATCGGTGGTAAACTTTGGCCTCTGTGGCCATATGAGTCTAAATCGGACGAAAGATATATATGGGAGCTATATCTAAATCTGAACCTATTTGGCTCATATTTTGAAAGCTTTTCGAGGCTCATCAAATATTCGGATGTATGGAATTTGAAGAACATCGGTTGATAAACACGCCAATTATGACCAGATCGGGGATAAATATATATGGCAGCTATATCTAAATCTGAACCGATTTTTTCCAAAATCAATAGCGATTGTCTCTATCCCACAAAACGACCCTATGCCAAATTTGAGAACGATCGGACTTAAACTGCGACCTGTACTTTGTACACAAAAATACATGAACAGACGGACGAACAGACAGACAGACGGACATCGCTAAATCGACTCAGAATTCAATTCTAAGACGATCGATATACTAAACGATGGGTCTCAGACCTTTGCTTCTTGGCGTTGCATACAAATGCACAAACTTATTATACCCTCTACCACAGTAGTGGTGAAGGGTATAAATACAGATTTCCATATTCACTCAAAGAAAAGTTGACTTGGATCCAAAGATTTTTACCTTCCTTTAAGGATTTTGGTATTGATTCCGAGCCAAAGATGCGGGATCTTTAAAATAAGGAATTTTTTTGCGACCTATCTGGCTTTAAATCTAGGATCCATAAAATTACAATTAGGATACAGATCTCGTTTATCGAATTTTCATTCTATTTTTCCGGTATATTAATAAAGCTCTTCACGTAAAAACAAGTGCCAGTTTAAAAAATCCAAATTTTGACGGATACGAGTACTTCGAACTAAAAAAAATATTAATTCCAAAAAAAACTTTAAATTAAAAGATGCTAAATCCTCAAAATATGTCTTAGCCTATATTCGAAGTTTTTTTTTCTTAAATCTAAAGATTCAATGTTTCAGTTAATTTAAGGACGATTTCTTTAAATCAAAAATGTGTTTCTTTACTTTAAAGAAAATTTGCCTTACTTGAAAGACATGCAACTTTAACGAAGGGACTTAAATTTTCAACATGTGTGTACTAAATTTAATGAAAACAAGTATATACGGCCGTAAGTTCATGGATTGCGTAGAAACTTCATCTAAACACTGCCATCCACAATCGAATTACTTAAGTTGCGGTAACGCTTGTCGATGGCAAGGAATCTTAAAACCTCCTAACACCATCTTCTAAATTGTATGTAAGTCCATACGTGGTATATATTAAATCAAAAAAGATCGATCCAATACGTATATAATTCAGTTTGACAAAGTAGACATAAAATTTTGACAAAATTTTCTACAGAAATAAAATTTTAACAAAATTTTCTATAGAAATAAAATTTTCACAAATTCTTCTATAGAAATAAAAATTTTGACAAAATTTTCTATAGAAAGAAAATTTTGACAAAAATTTCTACAGAAATAAAATTTTAACAAAATTTTCTATAGAAATAAACTTTTGACAAAATTTTCTATAGAAATAAAATCTTGGTATATTATTTTTGGCTCGAGTGGCAACCACGATTATGAACCGAATAAAATTTGAACAAAATTTTCTATAGAAATAAAATTTTGACAAAATTTTCTATAGAAAAAAATTTTGACAACGATGAAAATTTTATTATGAACCGAATAAAATTTTAACAAAATTTTCTCTAGAAATAAAATTTTGACAAAATTTTCTATAGAAATAAAATTTTGGTAGATTATTTTTGGCTCTAGTGGCAACCATGATTATGAACCGATATGGACCAATTTTTGTGTGATTGGACTAATTTTGGTATGGTTGTTAGCGACCATATACTAACACCACGTTCATAATTTGAACCGGATCGGATGAATTTTGCTCCTCCAAGAGGCTCCGGAGGTCAAATCTGGAGAATGTTTTATATGGGGCTATATATAATTATGGACCGATATGGACCAATTCTGGCACGGTTGTTAAAGATCATATACTAACACCATGTTCCAAATTACAACCGGATTGGATGAAATTTGCTTCTCTTGGAGACTTCGCAAGCCAAATCTGGGGATCGGTTTATATGGGGGCTATATATAATTATGAACCGATGTGGACCAATTTTAGCATGGTTGTTAGAGACCATATACCAATAGCATGTACCAAATTTCTGCCGGATCGGATGCAATTTGCTCCTCTTTGAGGCTTCACAAGCCAAATCTGGGGATCGGTTTATATGGGGTCTATATATAATTATGGACCGATGTGGACCAATTTTTGCATGGTTGTTAGAGACCATATACCAATATCATGTACCAAATTTCAGCCGAATCGGATGAAATTTGCTTCTCTTTGAGGCTCCGCAAGCCAAATCTGGGGATCGGTTTATATCGGGGCTATATATAATTATGGACCGATGTGGACCAATTTTTGCATGATTGTTAGAGACCATATACCAACACCATGTACCAAATTTCAGCCGGAACGGATGAAATATGCTTCTCTTAGAGGCTCCACAAGCCAAATCTGGGGATCGGTTTATATGGGGGCTATATATAATTAAGGACCGATATGGACCAATTTTTGCATGGTTGTTAGAGACCATATACCAACATCATGTACCAAATTTCAGCCGGATCGGATGAAATTTTCTTCTCTTTGAGGCTCCGCAAACCAAATCTGGGGATCGGTTTATATGGGGGCTATATATAATTATGGACCGATGTGAACCAATTTTTGCGTGGTTGTTAGAGACCATATACCAACACTATGTACCAAATTTCAGCCGGATCGGATGAAATTTTCTTCTCTTTTAGGCTCCGCAAGCCAAATCGGGGGATCGGTTTATATGGGGGCTATATATAATTATGGACCGATGTGGACTAATTTTTGCATGGTTGTTAGAGACCATATACCAACACCATATACCAAATTTCAGCCGGATCTGATGAAATATGCTTCTGTTAGAGGCTCCACAAGCCAAATCTGAGGGTCCCTTTATATGGGGGCTGTACGTAAAAGTGGACCGATATGGCCCATTTTCAATACCATCCGACCTACATCGATAACAACTACTTGTACCAAGTTTGAAGTCGATAGCTTGTTTCGTTCGGAAGTTAGCGTGATTTCAACAGACGGACGGACGGACGGACATGCTTAGATCGACTCAGAATTTCACCACGACCCAGAATATATATACTTTATGGGGTCTTAGAGCAATATTTCGATGTGTTACAAACGGAATGACAAAGTTAATATACCCCCATCCTATGATGGAGGGTATAAAAATTGTTGAAGTAAAGATTATAAACTTTCTTTTAATTAATATTTCATTATTTTAAATGTGTAATTTTTCATATTACGTAAATATTTTTTTCAGTGTCGATTTATTTGCGTGTGGTTCATCGGAATAGAATGCATACACTTTGCAGGTAAGCTCATAAGTATATTTATTTGTCATGAATATTTCCATTACCCTGTTTTTGAGATATTTCTTTTTGCCAATGTTGGGGCTAACTGGTAATATTATCCACTAACTATTGGTCAGTGGATGTATTTGATGTATTTGACTTTGCCATGATGAAGACTTTGATAGTTGCTGGATGCGAGATAAATTGCAATAGATACTCATTGTGTCATTTCAGCATTTCTAAAGAAGAATTACTAACCGTTTTGCTTCTGATCCTGTTTCTGTAGGATGTTTGAAAATATTTCCTTTTTTACTCTTTTCGCTCTATTAATTTATTCCTGCAGCAGTTCTGGGTGATATTACTGGCCTAACGATGGTTGTTAGTGCAATTTCTGTTACTATTGCCATCGGCTAGCAATTAGAGATTCCCCATAAAGAGCATAAAGCATAATTATTGTGAAAATTTTCAAATATAGCATACAATCGATATAAATTCCCCATTACTGCGCATTCAATTACAATTCCCGTACAATGAATACAAAAAAAAAGCATACCCTGATCCAGCACTAAGAATCTCTTTATATAGAATCCGATTATGTGTGTTTGTATGTTCTTACTTGAAATCTTAAGAGAACGAATAGGGTACCATATTTCTTTGATATCTCGTCGGGGAGGGGGCTTCACGTTTGGCCGACTTTGGATCTAAGCTCCCAGACAAAAAAAGTCCATGGTTAAACTGATGCTAAATTTAACTTATATCTATTGCAAAACAGCTGTTTGGTTTGACTTTATTTTTTTCGAAATTCCATTGGGATATGCAATTTACCTTGTACCAAGCATATGCCAAAAAATACATCGACCAGTGAGCGCACAAAACTATGCTATACTAAATATAACTGTTTGACTGTATGCATTGCTTATGCTATAGCGATAATTGTCTGTTGATTACAATAACAGCTACGTAACCCAGTGGATAGTGTCGATGTGTTGGCTTACAAATCGTATGTTCCGCGGTTCCCTTTTCCACCCGGGCGAAAGGTAATATTTAAAATTATGAAATCAAAAAAATTCTTCTACATTGTCTGAATTACAGAAAATGGTGCTAAGAACTAATACCCTGTATTTGTATATCGAACGAAAACCCAGTCGATAGTAAAGCAGTCACTCGATTTCGAATTAATTTGGATTTCTATATTAACTTTGTCATTCCGTTTGTAACACAACGAAATATTGTTCTAAGACCAATAAAGTATATAGTTATATTCTGGGTCGTGGTGAAATTCTGAGTTGATCTAAGCATGTCCGCCCGTCTGTTGAAATCACGCTAACTTCATAACGAAAAAAGCTATCGACTTGAAACTAGGCGTAAGTAGTTGTTATTGATGTAGGTGGGACGGTATTGCAAATGGGCCATATCGGACGTAAAGTATAGCCCCATACACTCAAAAAAAAAAGTGAACTCACTTTATCACTAAAGCCAATTTAACTATATTTTAGTTCATGAACTTATTATATTTGGTGAAAGTTTCATTTACTCTAATAATTTTTTGCGTACGTTAGTTAAATGAACTAAAAGACGGGAAAAAATTATACACAAGTTATGGATAGAGATTTACTAAATTCGTATTTGTCATAAAATAGTTCATTATTTCTTCAAATTTGTAAATTTTACTACAAATTCGTCCATCATGAACTTTGTATGTCACTAAAGACATTCTTGCAATTTTGAACTCCAAATTTTCCCTTCAAACTACAAAATTTTCTTTAAAAAGTGAAAAAAATTATTTATGTCTAATACATTTTCTTGAATTTGTCGTAAAACATTTACTTATTTTTGTGATATCGGCGCGATGCCATTGCTTGTAATACTGTTTAGTTAAAAATTTCTACAAATATTCAAAATTTTCTAAAATTAATCACAAGTTTTCTTCCTGGTGGGTTCACTGTTTTTTCAGTGTATAAACCGACGCTCAGATTTGGTTTGCGGAGCCTCTTAGAGAAGCAACTTTCATCCGATCCGGTTGAAATTTGGTATGTGGGGTTAGTATATGGTCTGCAACAACCATGCAAAAATTGGTCCATATCGGTCCATCATTATATATAGCCCCCATATAAACCGATCCCCAGATTTGATCTCTGGAGCCCCTTGGAGGAGCAAAATTTATCCGATCCGGTTGAAATTTGGTACGTGGTGTTAGTATAATGTCTCTAACAACCATGCAAAAATTGGTCCATATCGGTCCATAATTATATATAGCACCCATACAAACCGATCCCCAAATTTGACCTCCTGAACCTCTTGGAGGAGCAAAATTTATCCGATCCGGTTGAAATTTGGTACGTGGTGTTAGTTTAATGTCTCTAACAACCATGCAAAAATTGGTCCATATCGGTCCATAATTATATATAGCCCCCATACAAACCGATCCGCAAATTTGACCTACGGAACCTCTTGGAGGAGCAAAATTCATCCGATTTGGTTGAAATTTGGCCGTTAATAACCATGCCAAAATTGGTCCATATCGGGCTATAGTTATATATAGTTATATATAGCAATCACACAAAAATTTGTGCATATCGGTTCATATTCATGATTGCCACTCGAGCCAAAAATAATCTACCAAAATTTTATATCTATAGAAATTTTTGGCAAAATTTTAGTACTATAGAAAATTTTTTCAAAATTTTATTTCTATAGAAAATTTTATCAAGATTTTATTTGTATAGAAAATTTTATCAAAATTTTATTTCTCTAAAAAAATTTTGTTACCATTTAATTTCTATAGAAAATTTTGTCAACATTTTATTTCTATAGAAAATTTTGTCAACATTTTATTTCTATAGAAAATTTTGTCAAATATTATTTCTGTAGAAAATTTTGTCAAAATTTTATTTCTAGAGAAAATTTTGTCAACATTTTATTTCTATAGAAAATTTGCTCAAAATGTTATTTCTATAGAGAATTTTGTCAAATTTTATTTATATAGAAAATTTTGTCAAAATTTTATTATACCCTGCGCCACACTGTGGAACAGGGTATTATAAGTTAGTGCATATGTTTGTAACACCCAGAAGGAGACGAGATAGTCTTTGGCAATAATGCTCAGGGTGGGTCCCTGAGTCGATATAACCATGTCCGTCTGTCCGTCCGTCCGTCCATCTGTCTGTAAACACATTTTTGTGATCAAAGTCTAGGTCGCAGTTTAAGTCCAATCGCCTTCAAATTTGGCACATGTTCCTAATTTGGGTCAGAATAGAACCCTATTGATTTTGGAAGAAATCGGTTCAGATTTAGATATAGCTCCCATATATATCTTTCGCCCGATATGCACTAATATGGACCCAGCAGCCAGAGTTTTATACCGATTTGCTTGGAATTTTGTACAAATATAACACTTAGTCGTATAGTCAAGTGTGCAAAATTTGATTGAAATCGGTCCAGATTTAGATATAGCTCCCATTAATATCTTTCGCCCGTTATGGACTTATATGGCCCCAGAAGCCAGATTTTTGGCCGAATTTGGTTGAAATTTTGCACTAGGAGTACAATTGGTAGTATAGTCAAGTGTGCAATTTTAGATATAGCTCCCATATATATCTTTCGCCCGATATGGAATAATATGGCCCTAGAAGTCAGAGTTTTGCCCAATTTGGTTGTAATTTTGCACAGGGAGTACAATTGGTAGTATAGTCATGTGTGCTAAATTTGATTGAAATCGGTTCAGATTTGGATATAGCTTCCATATATATTTTTCGCCCGATATGGACTTATATGGTCCCAGAAGCCAGAGTTTTGGCCTAATTTGGTTGAAATTTTGCACTAGGAGTACAGTTAGTAATATAGTCATGTGTGCCAAATTTGATTGAAATCGGTTCAGATTTAGATATAGCTCCCATATATATGTTTTTCTGATTTCGACAAAAATGGTAAAAATACCAAAATTTTCCTTGATAAATCGCCACTGCTTAGTCGAAAAGTTGTAAAAATGACTCTAATTTTCCTAAACTTCTAATACATATACATCGAGCGATAAATCATAAATAAACTTTTGCGAAGTTTCCTTAAAATTGCTTCAGATTTAAATGTTTCCCATATTGTTTTACTAACATTGTGTTCTACCCTAGTGCATTAGCCGACTTAAATTTTGAGTGTATAGATTTTGTAAAAATCTATCAAATTCTGTCCAAATCGAGTGATATTTAAATGTATGTATTTGGGACAAACCTTTTATATATATCACCCAACACATTTGACGGATGTGATATGGTAGCGAAAATTTAAATCTACAAAGTGGTGCAGGGTATAATATAGTCGGCTCCGCCCGACTTTAGACTTTCCTTACTTGTTTCTATATAAAATTTTGTCAAACTGAATTATATACGTATTTAATCGGCATTTTTTGTTTGATATATACCACGTATGGACTAACTTACAATTTAGAAGGCGTTATTAAGAAGTTTTAAGATACCTTGGCATTGGCAAGTGTTACCGCAACCCAAGTAATTCGATTGTGGATGACAGTCATTCGTAGAAGTTTCTACGCAATCCATGGTCGAGGGTACATAAGATTCGGCCTGGCCGAACTTACGGCCGTATATACTTGTTTGAGTGTAATCTTTGTACCCAAGAAGGGCATTTGTATTTTAAGGCCATGGAACTTTAGTGCCAATGTCAATGTATTTTTTCATATATATATTTTTTTGTTTTCATCAGTGGACTCGGTCATTACCAAATCCCAGAAGCTGAAAGAAATATTAGTTTGTTCAATGTGCATCCCTAACTTCAATGTGACGACAGTGCAATAAGCTTCCTGTGTTAGTTTGCCAGTCTTAATTAATGGGCTAAATTGCCAAAACTTGTTAATCCTCATTTATAGTTTGGCATTTTAAATGGGAGATTTATTTTAAACCTTTTACTAAATAAGATTGTTTTTGTAAAAGCCAAATAAAAGAAGGCAATAAAAGAAAATAGTTTTGTTTTCGTTCCTCTCTGAAAATAATTAAATTTTTTTTGGCATGTTGAGGGGCTTAACGCTAGGATTTGTAACAAATGTAAGTAATTTATAGCTTGTGAATGATAAATATTATAGTCATTATAGTAAAATTTAATGGAGAAATAAAAAAAACATATATGAGAGAAAATTGTTGTGTACTAACCTAAGTTGTGTCCAGTCCAGCCAATTTAGTTTTCAAGGGGGTGTTTTCTTAAAAAAAAAGCAACAAAACAAACAAACATGGACGTTAGTTTTGATTTGATAATATCGAAATAAGAGTTTTGTCAAAAATATGTACACGCAAAAAAAAAATCCTTGAAAACGAAATGTTAGACAAACAAATATCGTTTCCCATTTGCTTTTCGCTGTCAGCAAGTTTGTTAAAAAAAGTACTTTTTGTGGTAACATTATTTCTGTTACAGGGTATATGAACAATTTCATAAAGACCAACTCAAAACAAAAAAATGTTTTCTGCCAAATTGCATCTTCCTTCACATTTTTCTCACTAACATGAGTTATTTTAGTTCTTAGCGCCTTTTAGGGTATAAACCATATAGTGGTCAGGGTATAATCTTCCAAAAAATGTGCCTACCAGAAATATAGATTATAAATCACAAAATATATACCGATCGACTCAGAATCACCCCTGAGACAATCTAGCGCTTGGTGTCCGTTCCTTCGTCAATCCGTCTGTCCGTCAGTCCATCCATGTATTTGTCGTTCGCAGGATTCTGGTCTCACTTATTAACCGATTTTGATGAACGCTGTTGAATTTGAAAAAAATCGGATCAAATTTTGATATATATATATATATATATATATATATATATATATATATATATATATATATATATATATATATATATATATATATATATATATATATATATATATATATATATATATATATATATATATATATATATATATATATATATATATATATATATATATATATATATATATATATATATATATATATATATATATATATATATATATATATATATATATATATATATATATATATATATATATATATATATATATCATAAGCATTTGTGGGGTAACATTGATATAGGTCTGGAAGATAAACCGCAGTTGCATATTTAAGAAAATTAAGGGGTACATGTTTATGGGTGCTTTGTCTCAATCTGACTATAGCTCATAGTCAGTGTTGCTAGGGAAAATGTTCGGTTTACCCTACATTCCCTACTTTCCCATACAATTTTTCCTACAATATTTTTCGTTAAATTTATAAAAATTTTACAAAACAAAAATGGTTCTAAGTACTTTATTAAAACACGAAAATGCGACGTATATAACCTAGAAAATAATTTTGTATTACCACCACGGTTGCCATAATTGGTAGAATTCTACCAAAATTAGTATTTTTTTTTGTTAAATCTCTATAGAAATAAAATTTTGGAAACAATTTTTTTTTGAGATTTTTTTTTTTTTATAGAAATAAAATTTTGATAATAAATTCTATAGAAAATAAAATTTTGAGAAAAAATTCTATAGAAATACAATTTTGACAAAATTTTCTATAGAAGTAGAATGTTGACAAATTTTAATACAGGAATAAAGTATAGAAATAACATTTTGAGAAAAATTTTTTATAGAAATAATATTTTGAAAAAAATTTCTATAGAAATACAATTTTGACAAAATTTTCTATAGAAATAGAATGTTGACAAAATTTTCTACAGGAATAAAGTTTTGACAAAAATTTCTTTAGAAATATTTGTTTGGTAGATTTGTGGTAATTTGTGGTAATCTTCAAATTTTGTTAGATTTTTTTTTGGCACGAGTGGTAACTGTTGTTACCACACATTGTTAAAGATCAAGGCTTGCCGGCTTTTTACTTCCTCCTCTAGAGCCACCAAAATGTAAAAATTATTACAAATTGCATTAGCGTAGCTAGACAATTTTCCTAGGGGGGGCTATAGCCCCCCTACCTGAAAATTTATAGACTGAACTTATAGGTTCAATTAATGTTTTATTTCATAAAAATGAATAACAATATAGGCATCAAAATAACTCGACAATTAATTTATAATAAAGCAACTAAAAGTAGTTCCACACTTTTCCCAGCAAAAAATTGGGAGTTGTTCTAATGTCACATCTTTAAAAGTACTTCCAAAAATGTCCTCACAAAGAAGTTAATTTTTTTAACTACACCGGAAGTTTTTTTACTTCATTTTTTCATATTTTAATGCGTAATTTTTTGTTTTCTTTTAAAAAAGGTAAGAATAAATAAAATGGTACAAATTATTCAAATTTTGCCACAAAAATGCTAAATTCATTATAGACATTTTAATAGAATTTTTGAAAATATTCGAGGGAAAACGTTTCAAACAAGCGTTAGAATGCATTAAAAATCATAAAAAATATAAAAATTAATTATTTGGGAAAATATAACAAATTTTTTTAATTCACATTCAAAACAATGAATTTGGATCACAACTTAAGAAGTGATGCAAATTCATTGCAACGGCTGTTGAAACGGTGGACATTCGTTCTATGACAATTTCATATTACATTCATCGCTTCTCCGCCAATTTTGCACCACTTCCGGACCCAAAAAGAAGATTTTCACTTCTTTTTGGCTATGCTTTTTTGCAGCATTATTAAGATATTAATTTATGAAAGAATAGTATCAATTACTATTTTTTTAAATTAAATTGACTAAACCAGACTAAATAAAATAATAAAGGAGCTTTAGTTATTCAACTAAATCAAAAGTTCAACCACAGATTTATTTTATAAATATCAGATTTCAAATATTGCCATCGGCAACTGAGACCACAACTAAATTAATTCGATTGTGCATGAAAGTCTTTAGCGGAACTTTGTGCGGTTGTATATACTTGTTTAATTTTTAGAAAAATGTAAAATCGTAAATAGGTTTTCAAATTTTGGGGGGGTGGCTAACTTTTTTCTGGGGGGTCCAAGCCCCCTCCCCAGAGGCCTTCCTACGCTTATGACAAATTGTATTGAATGTTCCTACATTGTGGCCCTACGTCCCTACAAGACGCTAAGTATTAGAAAAAAACTACATATAGGGAATTTCTCCTACTTCTACAAACACTGGCTGTAGTTGATATTGCACCTACGGGGTTAGTATGCCACTAATATTGAATCCCCCAGCACAAAAAGAGCTTCCAAAAAAGTAGTTTGGATCCCAAATCTGTGATCCGGAAGTAGTGCAAACTTGGATCATCTCCAATGAATTTTACACGGGCTTGTCATAGGACGAAAGTACTTCCTTTTTGGATCCTTTGCATTACTTTAGAAGTTGTGCCCTGGAAATTAATTTGAATGAAGAAATTTAAAAAGCGATTTTTTTTCAACCATATGTTTTATTACACTATTATTTTCCTATTATCTAATTTTTACAATTTGAAAAACTTTTTCGCTCCGACCAGGGGTTGAACCTGGGTTTGCAGGCACCATAACAGAACGCCTTAGCACACTCAGCCAAAAACGCAATTGAATATAAAGCGTCGAAAGGTAAATTCAAATGTGTGTGATATGATCTTAATACGACACCAAGGAATAACATTCTAATTGCTTCTCGGGAAGCTCTTTATTAGTATGATCGAAAAAAATAAGAAACGCAGCTTCAAATTTCACCAGCTGCAATTTTTTTATCAAATATTTTTCTAAAAAATTATTTTTTTATGTTATGCATCGTTTTTATTTTTATATCCTCCACCATAGGATGGGGGTATATTAACTTTGTCATTCCGTTTGTAACACATCGAAATATTGCTCTAAGACCCCATAAAGTATATATATTCTGGGTCGTGGTGAAATTCCGAGTCGATCTGAGCATGTCCGTCCGTCCGTCCGTCTGTTGAAATCACGCTAACTTCCGAACGAAGCAACTTGACTTGAAGCTTGGCACAAGTAGTTCTTATTGATGTAGGTCGGATGGTATTGCAAATGGGCCATATAGGTCCACTTTTACGTATAGCCCCCATATAAACGGACGCCCAAATTTGGCTTGCGATTGCTCTAAGAGAAGCAAATTTCATCCGATCTGGCTGAAATTTGGTACATGGTGTAAGTATATGATCTCTAACAATCATGCAAAAATTGGTCCATATCGGTCCATAATTATGCTGAGCCATTATTAAAAAAGAAAAAATCGCTCAATTAGTGTGGGTAGGAAATCCAAACTTGTAAAAATCGAGCAATATTCTTATGTAAGAACTACAAGTACGTATAAATACGATCGGCTAGTACATCAAAATTTGAAATTTGAGTAACATTGGTTAATAAATAAGAGTATTATGGCCAAGTTTGGGAAAATCGAGCGATAGGTTAGGTTAGGTGCACATACCGTTAGTACTATAGAGGACTGGTTCTAGCCAACTTTGAGTATGATCGGATAATAAATAAGGGTTCTATGGCCAAATTGGGAAAATCGGGCTATACATATATATGGGAGCTATATCTCAAACTGAACCGATTTCCATGAAATTCTGCACATATAGTTAGTGCTATAGAAGATTACATTTGGAGAACTTTGAGTTCTATCGGTTGATAAATAAGGGACTTATGGCTCAATTTGGCAATATCGGGCGATACATCTATCTATAAATATTTAAATCTGAACCAATTCGGTGGTCAATTGGATTAGTAACTTTATGGCAAATTTGACGCCGATCAGTTATATATATATATATATATATATATATATATATATATATATATATATATATATATATATATATATATATATATATATATATATATATATATATATATATATATATAACTGATCGGCGTCAAATTTGCCATAAAGTTACTAATCCAATTGACCACCCTTTAAGTGTGCCAAATTTCACCGAATTGGTTCAAATTTAAATATTTATAGATCCCATATATATGTATCGCCCGATATTGCCAAATTGAGCCATAAGTCCCTTATTTATCAACCGATAGAACTCAAAGTTCTCCAAATGTAATCTTCTATAGCACTAACTATATGTGCAGAATTTCATGGAAATCGGTTCAGTTTGAGATATAGCTCCCATATATATGTATAGCCCGATTTTCCCAATTTGGCCATAGAACCCTTATTTATTATCCGATCATACTCAAAGTTGGCTAGAACCAGTCCTCTATAGTACTAACGGTATGTGCACCTAACCTAACCTATCGCTCGATTTTCCCAAACTTGGCCATAATACTCTTATTTATTAACCAATGTTACTCAAATTTCAAATTTTGATGTACTAGCCGATCGTATTTATACGTACTTGTAGTTCTTACATAAGAATATTGCTCGATTTTTGCAAGTTTGGATTTCCTACCCACACTAATTGAGCGATTTTTTCTTTTTTAATAATGGCTCAGCATAATTATGGACCGATATGGACCAATTTTTGCATGATTGTTAGAGATCATATACTTACACCATGTACCAAATTTCAGCCGGATCGGATGAAATTTGCTTCTCTTAGAGCAATTTCAAGCCAAATTTGAGCGTCCGTTTATATGTGGGCTATACGTTAAAGTGGACCGATATGGCCCATTTGCAATACCATCCGACCTACATCAATAAGAACTACTTGTGCCAAGTTTCAAGTCGATAGCTTGTTTCGTTCGGAAGTTAGCGTGATTTCAACAGACGGACGGACGGACGGACATGCTCAGATCGACTCAGAATTTCACCACGACCCAGAATATATATACTTTATGGGGTCTTAGAGCAATATTTCGATGTGTTACAAATGGAATGACAAAGTTAATATACCCCCATCCTATGGTGGAGGATATAAAAATAAAAACGATGCATAACATAAAAAAATAATTTTTTAGAAAAATATTTGATAAAAAAATTGCCGCTGGTGAAATTTGAAGCTGCGTTTCTTATTTTTTCGTTCATACTAATAAAGAACTTCCCGAGAAGCAATTAGAATGTTATTCCTTGGTGTCGTATTACGATCATATCACACACATTTGAATTTACCTTTCGACGCTTTATATTCAATTGCGTTTTTGGCTGAGTGTGCTAAGGCGTTCTGTTATGGTGCCTGCAAACCCAGGTTCAACCCCTGGTCGGAGCGAAAAAGTTTTTCAAATTGTAAAAATTAGATAATAGGAAAATAATAGTGTAATAAAACATATGGTTGAAAAAAAATCGCTTTTTAAATTTCTTCATTCAAATTAATTTCCAGGGCACAACTTCTAAAGTAATGCAAAGGATCCAAAAAGGAAGTACTTTCGTCCTATGACAAGCCCGTGTAAAATTCATTGGAGATGATCCAAGTTTGCACTACTTCCGGATCACAGATTTGGGATCCAAACTACTTTTTTGGAAGCTTTTTTTTTTTGCTGGGGGATTCAATATTAGTGGCATACTAACCCCGTAGGTGCAATACCAACTACAGCCAGTGTTTCTAGAAGTAGGAGAAATTCCCTATATGTAGTTTTTTTTCTAATACTTAGCGTCTTGTAGGGACGTAGGGCCACAATGTAGGAACATTCAATACAATTTGTAATAATTTTTACATTTTGGTGGCTCTAGAGGGGGAAGTAAGAAGCCGGCAAGCCTTGATCTTTAACAATGTGTGGTAACAACAGTTACAACTCGTGCTAAAAAAAAAAATCTAACAAAATTTGAAGATTACCACAAATTACCACAAATCTACCAAACAAATATTTCTAAAGAAATTTTTGTCAAAACTTTATTCCTGTAGAAAATTTTGTCAACATTCTATTTCTATAGAAAATTTTGTCAAAATTGTATTTCTATAGAATTTTTTCTCAAAATTTTATTTCTATAGAAAAATTTCTCAAAAAAAAAATTGTTTCCAAAATTTTATTTCTATAGAGATTTAACAAAAAAAAAAAATACTATTTTGTGTAGAATTCTACCAATTATGGCATCCGTGGTGGTAATACAAATTTATTTTCTATGTTATATACATTGCATTTTCATGTTTTAAGATAATAAAGTACTTAGAACCATTTTTGTTTTGTAAAATTTGTATAAATTTAACGAAAAATATTGTAGGGAAAATTGCATGGGAAAGTAGGGAACTTTGTTTGTCCTTTTAGGGTAAACCGAACATTTTCCCTAGCAACACTGACTATGAGCTATAGTCAGATTGAGACAAAGCACCCATAAACATGTACCCCTTAATTTTCTTAAATATGCAACTGCGGTTTATCTTCCAGACCTATATCAATGTTACCCCACAAATGCTTATGATTACTACTTCAGTAAGGGTGGTTTAGGGTATGATATAGTCGGCCCGCCCGACTTTCTACTTTACTTACTTGTTGTATATTAGTTTTTATACCCTCCATCATAGGATGGGGATATATTAACTTTGTCATTCCGTTTGTAACACATCGAAATATTGCTCTAAGACCCCATAAAGTATATTTATTCTGGGTCGTGGTGAAATTCTGAGTCGATCGAAGCATGTCCGTCCGTCCGTCCGTCTGTTGAAATCACTCTAACTTCCGAACGAAACAAGCTATCGACTTGAAACCTGGCACAAGTCGTTGTTATCGATGTAGGTCGGATGGTATTGAAAATAGCCCCCATACCTCAGATTTGGCTTGTGGAGCCTCTAACAGAAGCATATTTCATCCGATCCGGCTGAAATTTGGTACATGGTGTTGGTCTATGGTCTCTAACAGCCGTGCAAAAATTGGTCCACATCGGTCCATAATTATATATAGCGCCCATATAAACCGATCCCCAGATTTGTGTTCCGGAGCCTCAAAGAGAAGCAAATTTCATCCGATCCGCCTGAAATTTGGTACATGATATTGGTATATGGTCTCTAACAATCATGCAAAAATTGGTCTACATCGGTTCATAATTATATATAGCCCCCATATAAACCGATCCCCAGATTTGGCTTGCGAAGTCTCCAAGAGAAGCAAATTTCATCCAATCCGGTTGTAATTTGGAACATGGTGTTAGTATATGATCTTTAACAACGGTGCCAGAATTGGTCCATATCGCTCCATAATTACATATATAGCCCCCATATAAAACGTTCTCCAGATTTGACCTCCGGAACCTCTTGGAGGAGCAAAATTCATCCGATCCGGTTCAAATTAGGAACGTGGTGTTAGTATATGGTCGCTAACAACCATACCAAAATTGGTCCATATCGGTCCATAATCATGGTTGCCACTAGAGCCAAAAATAGTCTACCAAAATTTTATTTCTATAGAACATTTTGCCAAATTTTATTTCTATAGAAAATTTTGTCAAAATTTTATTTCTAGAGAAAATTTTGTTAAAATTTTATTCGGTTCATAATAAAATTTTCATCATTGTCAAAATTTTATTTCTATAGAAAATTTTGTTCAAATTGTATTCGGTTCATAATCATGGTTGCCACTCGAGCCAAGATTTTATTTCTATAGAAAATTTTGTCAAAAGTTTATTTCTATAGAAAATTTTATTTCTATAGAAAATTTTGTTAAAATTTTATTTCTGTAGAAAATTTTGTCAACATTTTATGTCTACTTTGTCAATCTGAATTATATACGTATTGGATCGATCTTTTTTGATTTAATATATACCACGTATGGTACATACAATTTAGAAGATGGTGTTAAGAGGTTTTAAGATACCTAAGATACGCAATCCATGATGGAGGGTACATAAGCTTCGGCCTGGCTGAACTTACGGCCGTATACACTTGTTTTTTTTTTTTTTGTAAATTTTTTCATCCAAATGAACGTCCAAGGCACAACATCTAAAGCAATACAAAGGATTGAAAGCTTGAGTACTTCCGTCCTATGACAGTCCCATGTAAAATTCATTGGAGATGATCCAAGTTTGCACTATTTCAGTATCAAAAGTTGGATATCCAAACTACTTTTTTGGAAGCTCTTGTTTTGCTGGGACACTCAGCCACAAAGGGCATTAAACACGAAACGTCGAACCGTCAATTCAAATGTTTGCGATATGATCGTAATAATGTCTCCAAGGTATTTTTTGTTGAGTGTGGGAAGTGGAAAAAATCACTTAGATCAACCCTGTGCTTGAAAAGTAATGTCTGTGGAACACTTTATAATTTTTTGTTTGCTGGGTAATATTAAAAACTCCAACTAATTATCCCACTCTCCGCATTTCAAATTACAATTTTGTATAGCGAAATTGCCTTCACAATATTGCAGAATGTTGCAACTGGCATGGTATTCGTTTGTTTTTTTGTTTTTCTTTGTTTTCGTGGCATTTTATCGAGTGTAATAAGGAGTTTTTTATTTGATTTTAAAATCCCTTGACGCCGCAGTTTCTATTGCATCCGTTATGAAACATGGAAACAATTGCCAACCGTATGGCAATCGAAAAATGCCAAACTTTAAATGAGATTTGGTTTTACTTTACCATCGGGTGCATGCTATATTGGGATGTGGAATATTCTAGGAATTGAAAGGTACAGAAAAATGTTCATGGCATTTACGGTATCGTACACGATTCGTTTGCATAGGTTTTTGTTGTGAACATGACTGCATGAGGTCTGAGGGTGGTCTTTGCGTGTATGCCATTGCAGATAAAATTGTGTTTGCTCTTTTTCTTCTTCTGCTTCTACTTGTTCGTAGTTTGAAATGGAATTCTAAATCGAAAAAGTCTCTTAACACAATGAAAACGAAAAATAATAAAAAAAAAAACTATTTAAATTAGATTGACTGATATCTTGCGGTGCGGGTTAGTTCCTCTATAAGAGTTTCAGGTTTCTCTGTGAGGGTTTCAAATAAACTCAGTCGATTGAGCCATGCTGAATGGTGATATTTTCGTTCGATTTTCCAAAAACCTTATACAGAAGACTCCCTCTAGAAATTAAGCTAACAATTGTCTAAAAGTCTAAAATTGTACTTAAATATATATATATATATATATATATATATATATATATATATATATATATATATATATATATATATATATATATATATATATATATATATATATATATATATATATATATATATATATATATATATATATATATATATATATATATATATATATATATATATATATATATATATATATATATATATATATATATATATATATATATATATATATATATATATATAAAGGGTGATTTGTTAAGAGCTTGATAACTTTTATAAAAAAAAAAACGCATAAAATTTGCAAAATCTCATCGGTTCTTTATTTGAAACGTTAGATTGGTCCATGACATTTACTTTTTGAAGATAATTTCATTTAAATGTTGACCGCGGCTGCGTCTTAGGTGGTCCATTCGGAAAGTCCAATTTTGGGCAACTTTTTCGAGCATTTCGGCCGGAATAGCCCGAATTTCTTCGGAAATGTTGTCTTCCAAAGCTGGAATAGTTGCTGGCTTATTTCTGTAGACTTTAGACTTGACGTAGCCCCACAAAAAATAGTCTAAAGGCGTCAAATCGCATGATCTTGGTGGCCAACTTACCGGTCCATTTCTTGAGATGAATTGTTCTCCGAAGTTTTCCCTCAAAATGGCCATAGAATCGCGAGCTGTGTGGCATGTAGCGCCATCTTGTTGAAACCACATGTCAACCAAGTTCAGTTCTTCCATTTTTGGCAACAAAAAGTTTGTTAGCATCGAACGATAGCGATCGCCATTCACCGTAACGTTGCGTCCAACAGCATCTTTGAAAAAATACGGTCCAATGATTCCACCAGCGTACAAACCACACCAAACAGTGCATTTTTCGGGATGCATGGGCAGTTCTTGAACGGCTTCTGGTTGCTCTTCACTCCAAATGCGGCAATTTTGCTTATTTACGTAGCCATTCAACCAGAAATGAGCCTCATCGCTGAACAAAATTTGTCGATAAAAAAGCGGATTTTCTGCCAACTTTTCTAGGGCCCATTCACTGAAAATTCGACGTTGTGGCTCGTTAGTAAGTCTATTCATGATGAAATGTCAAAGCATACTGAGCATCTTTCTCTTTGACACCATGTCTGAAATCCCACGTGATCTGTCAAATACTAATGCATGAAAATCCTAACCTCAAAAGAATCACCCTTTATATATATATATATATGCTTCCGTGTATCCAAATATTGATGAATGGTATGACCAACACGTTCCTTTGATATCTTTAAGGCCTCTGCTATCTCGATCAACTTCATTTTACAGTCATTCAAAAGCATTTTGTGGATTTTTTGATGTTTTCGTCGGTAACCACCTTTTTCGGGCGTCCACTGCGTTCACCGTCCTCCGTGCTCATTTCACCACGCTTGAATTTTGCATACCAATCAATTACTGTTGATTTCCTTGGGGCAGAGTCCGGAAACTCATTATCAAGCCAAGTTTTTGCTTCCGCCGTATATTTTCCCTTAAGAAAACAGTATTTTATCAAAACACGAAATTCTTTTTTTACCATTTTTTTTCACAATAACAAAACAGAGGCTCTATCGCACGAACTACTTGACTTAAAGACGTCAAATTTTGACACGAATCATTTGAAGGTTGCTACTATATAAAAATAATATAATGCATTCAATACTAGCGACGCCATCTATGTGTCAGACCGGGGACTTATCAGCCAACCGTTATTGCAACCAATTCATGCAGTATACACAGAAAAAAAAGTGTCTCGTAAATTTAAGAACATTTTTACAATAATTTGTTACAAGAATTTTCCAGAATTTTAGTTCATTTTTCGTATCTTCAACGAAAATTAACTACTCGAAAGGAAATTATACAAATTCTAAGTAGCAATCGTTTAGTTCATGGCCTACAAAATACGATGGAAATTTCCTTAAAAAATTTCTTAACTGGTAGTTAAAAATGTAAAGTACTTTCTAAATAATAAATGCAATTTACTATAAGATTTTTTTGTATGAGAAAATATTTTTTTACGAAAAATGAACTTGAAAGTGGATAGCAATTTCTTACTGACAATTCCTATAGTTAATAATTGTTGGTAGAAAATTACCCAATGAAATATTTTTAGTTAACATGTAATTAAATTTATAGACATTTTCGTCAAAAATGGGTAGATATCATTTCATGAAGTTTTTGCTAATTTTAAGTTAAACGTTTCATTGTTCTTATACTGATATGCATTTAAGAGTATTGTTTTTAGAGTAAATTGTGGACAGATGCGATGAACTAATGCCTAGTACAGAGATCTTTCTCGTCAAAGTGGAATATGTTTAATGTAAAGATGATGTTACTTGAAATTTTTTGAGAGTGAGAGCATGCAATGCAATACTGAGAAATGGTAGCGAGTGATGGGGATGTTGTGTATATCTGACCGTGGGGTTGTTTTTATTTTTGTTCTTTCAGTGGTTTGTGTGTACGTGTGTGTGTTTATTATTCGCGAATGGTTTATTTGTCTGGATGATGTGTTGTTTTCAATGAAGGCACATGTGTTTTTGTTGTTGTAGAAATGTTTTGGTTTTGCTTGGGTTTGTTTGGCATGCGTCAGTTGTATAGTTGGCGTTGGCGTGGGCTGTTGCACCTTTTTAGCAAGTATGTAACAAGGGAATATAAAGGTATGGAATATTTTGGGTTTTTGAGACATATATTGGTGTTTGTTTATTATAACCTTTAAATGAAAGTTATTAATATTTTAGCGATGAGGTGTACAATGGCGAAGTGATGATCGGTAGCTTAGAAAAAAGTTATTAAGAATGTTCAATATTTAGGAAAAAATGCTGAAATGGAAAGTATATTGAAATTGTTTTATCTAATTTATTTTTTATTATTCAATGTAAAAAATAAATATTCAATTTCAGAGTAACTCCAGATGAATTTGGAAAATTGTTTGCTACACCTCAGCGTATAGTTTAATCATAAATAGGTAAGTGTTCTTTTTTCAATGTGGTTTTCTTTTAAAAAAATAATATTCTTTATGTATATTATTATTGGCTAATTATTATTGTTTAACAAGTTTCATGTTTTTCTTTGTTGTAAAAAAATATTTAATTTAAGAGCAACCCCAGATGGATTCGGGCAAATTTTTATATATCTCCTCAGCGTATAATTTAATAGAGAAGTGGTAAATTTTCTTTTAAAAATTGGCTTTCTTTTCACTAGAATATTTACGTTTTTATGACCTTTTTATTATCAAAATTACAGGTTTTTAGACCTTATTTTAGTATTACTTTAATCAAATATTTTTGGAAACCAATTTAATATTTTTAATGTAAAAAACAAATATTTAATCTCAGAATAACAATTTGGAAACGTTTTTATGAATTGGTAAGCTTTCTTTAACATTCTTTTAACCAGAATATTTATTTTATTTATTTCTTTAATTAGATTTTTTGGAAACTAATTTAATTTTTTGTATTTAATGTAAAAAATAAATATTTAATTTCAGAGTAACCCCAAATGAATTTCGATAACTTTTTAACCTCAGCGTACAATGTAATAGAGAATTGGTAAGTTTTATATTAAAACTTTGGTTTTCTTTTAACAAGAATATTTATTGTATTATGTCCTTCACATCGACAACACAATTTTATGAGTTAATATAACATATTACTTAATTCATTATTTCTCTAATTGTTTCACGTACAAACTTTATGAGGTACGTTTATCTAAGAAAAGTTGAATTCCTTACACCATTTAATAAAATGCCCCCAATTATGGTAAGTTACAAGCTAATTTAAAGAGCTAAAAAATTATATTTTATTACACGTTAATTTTTAACAATTTTCATTATTCCTTCCATTTTTTCAGCAAGACATGTGAAAAATATACTTACGATGAATAAAAAACTAAGGAAAAGTCAAAATGTCAAAACAGCGAGTTAAAATAAACTACTTTCTTGTTCCACGTGGTCATAATTTTTATTCACAAAAACATTGTATTAAGAACTTTCATCATAAGTTTTTATAATAAAGTACTTTTGCTTAAAGAAAGTTTAATTTTATTGTATGAAAATTTTCATAATAGTAAAACGGATTGTTGTTTCTTTAATTATTTAATTTCTCTGTACTGTGGAATGATTGATTTAAAAATAGTTTAGTCGTCGACATTTTAAAGAGACTGTTAACCAATTTTTATTATCGGGATTCCCAAAAAATAAGCAAGTAAACCAAAATAATACTGACTTTTTAACTTGGTAGGGGTATATAAATCTTATGGTGTTGTAAAAATGACCTAAAATACAATGTTATAGATTAACTAACATTTAAGAGAATTATAAACTAGACAAGTTGAAAAAAATCTTAAGGGCTAACTCATGGTCAATATTACTACAGTTTAGTTCATTTTGCAATGGAAAAGGGTTCACTGTTTTTTCAGTGTATATATTAAATCAAAAAAGATCGATCCAATACGTATATAATTCAGATTGACAAAGTAGACATAAAATTTTGACAAAATTTTCTACAGAAATAAAATTTTAACAAAATTTTCTATAGAAATAAAATTTTCATAAAATTTTCTATAGAAATAAACTTTTGACAAAATTTTCTATAGAAATAAAATCTTGGCTCAAGTGGCAACCATGATTATGAACCGAATAAAATTTTAACAAAATTTTCTCTAGAAATACAATTTTGACAAAATTTTCTATAGAAATAAAATTTTTGTAGACTATTTTTGGCTCTAGTGGCAACCATGATTATGAACTGATATGGACCAATTTTTGTGTGATTGGACCAATTTTGGTATGGTTGTTAGCGACCATATACTAACACCACGTTCCTAATTTGAACCGGATCGGATGAATTTTGCTCCTCCAAGAGGCTCCGAAGGTCAAATCTGGAGAACGTTTTATATGGGGGCTATATATAATTATGGACCGATATTGACCAATTCTGGCACGCTTGTTAAAGATCATATACTAACACCATGTTCCAAATTACAACCGGATTGGATGAAATTTGCTTCTCTTGGAGACTTCGCAAGCCAATCTGGGGATCGGTTTATATGGGCGCTATATATAATTATGGACCGATGTGGACCAATTTTTGCAGGGTAGTTAGAGACCATATACCAATACCATGTACCAAATTTCAGCCGGATCGGATGAAATTTGCTTCTCTTTGAGGCTTCGCAAGCCAAATCTGGAGATCGGTTTATATGGGGTCTATATATAATTATGGACCGATGTGGACCAATTTTTGCACGGTTGTTAGAGACCACATACCAACATCATATACCGAATTTCAGCCGGATCGGATGAATTTTGCTTCTCTTTGAGGCTCCGCAAGCCAAATCTGGGGATCGGTTTATATGGGGGCTATATATAATTATGGACCGATGTGGACCAATTTTTGCATGATTGTTAGAGACCATATACTAACACCATGTAACAAATTTCAGCCGGATCGGATGAAATATGCTTCTCTTTGAGGCTCCGCAAGCCAAATCTGGGGATCGGTTTATATGGGGGCTACATATAATTAAGGACCGATATGGACCAATTTTTGCATGGTTGTTAGAGACCATATACCAACATCATGTACCAAATTTCAGCCGGATCGGATGACATTTTCTTCTCTTTGAGGCTCCGCAAGCCAAATCTGGGGACCGGTTTATATGGGGGCTATATATAATTATGGACCGATGTGGACCAATTTTTGCATGGTTGTTAGAGACCATATACCAACACCATGTACCAAATTTTAGGCGGATCGGATCAAGTTTTAAGTTGATAGCTCGTTTCGTTCGGAAGTTAGCATGATTTCAACAGACGGACGGACGGACATGCTTAGATCGACTCAGAATTTCACCACGACCCACAATATATATACTTTATGGGGTCTTGGAGCAATATTTCGATGTGTTACAAACGGAAGGACAAAGTTAATATACCCCCATCCTATGATGGAGGGTATAAAAAGATATGCTATTGCCTCGGGACTACGGGACGACATTCAGTTTTGTGCCTACAACTATGGCAAATATTTATAGCGTATTTAGATTACGGCCTCTACTTTAAAATAACATAGAGCAATAAATTGAAACTAAGCGGGGAGTTAGAGTTTGGAGTCGTGTTTCCAATGTCCTCTGCCATGGACATCGGTAATCAAAGGGTTAATATTTTCGTCTGGCTGAACTTTTAGCCGTATATTTGTTGTGTTTTGTGCATAATTTGAACTGTATTTATATTCCACTCATGCCACGGTGGAAAAGTTGCAACTTAATAATTAAAGAGCATCTCTTCTATTCATTGTCCATGAATGGATTTTGTTTGGCATCCTTGTCTCACCAGGAGTTTTGTTCACTTTTTGCAATCGTGGAGGCGTAGCAACATCATTGTTTGCCAGTAACATTTCTTAGAGTATTGTTTCGGAAATGAAAAATTTTGGCTAGAATTCTTAATGCAACAACGTAGAGCATGCAATAGCAAAATAAATATTGCAAAGCTTTTTACAAAATTAAAAGCAGCTTCCCAAAACCATAGAAGGGCTAAAATACAACCTTCGAATGCTGCTGAGTAAGGCAAGTGCGGAAAGAGACAATTTAGTTATCTTTGGAAAATTTAATTAAAGTTTTATTTATTTACTAGAGTTTCCAAATTAATGCCTGCCTAGAGTATTGGTAATGGGTATCCAAGAAAAAAAAAACAATAGTTTTAGAGTTCTTTTGAAACAAATGAGATAGAGCCAAAGTAGGACCGAGCTAGTAAATCTCTACATCGAATAAAAAATTGGATATCTAGACGCTCAAGAAGACCAACAGGGAGATTTGTCTAAGTGAGGGCGATACTAAAATATTGACGAATACACACCATTTCCGGCCCTTTTGCTTGTGGGCCCAAAATAACTCAATGAAATTGATTCTAAAATTTGACGATTTATTTTCGACAATTTTTGAAAAAAATAATAGCGCTTTACTTTGTAGCATTACATATTAGCCACCCTGTATATAATTAAATTATACCGGTATTAATTCTTTATACATTCATCGTCCTCCTATTCCTTAATGTTCCATTGTCTAGGATTTAAGTAAATATTTCACACATGTCTCTTCAATACACAATTTAATTGAAAACAATCTTTTGTCGTGTAAAAGCTCTTACCCTTCTTTGGAGAGTTAAGTAGTGTGGCAGCTTCTCTTTCACATTCCTCTTGGATAGAATTTACCAAAGCTAAAAAATAAAGAAAAATTACTATAAGTACGTGATATAAAAAAACAAATAGGGAGGTGTATCTATGCCATGCGAGAATTGTTAGTGAAAATTTTCTTTTATATTTGATTAAAGTGTAATATTCTATGAAATCGAATATTGGCAAATGAGGCAATATATTGAACTACACTTAAAGAAAACTTCATTAAAATGGAGCTAAGCTAATAATTTTATTGACATAAATTTCCCATAGAAATGAAATTTTAACAAAATTTCCCATATAATTAAAAATTTTAAAAATTTCCTATAGAATTTCCTGTGGAAAATTTCGATAAAAATAATAATATTTAACTACAAGCAAATAAATTTTTCCAATAAAAATAAGTTAAATTTAGCGTTAGTTTAACTACCGATTTTTTTTCTGTGTATACTCGTAGAAATTTTGACAAAATTTCTTATGGAAATAAAATTTTGATAAAACTTTCTTTGGCAATGAAGTACTGCCAAAATGTCCTATGATAATGAAATTTTGACAATATTTTCTTATAGCAATGAATTTTTTATAAAATTTGCTATTGAAAAGAAATTTTGACACAAACTCCTATGGAAATGATTTTATTTTATAAAATTTCCTATGGAAATGAAATTTTGGAAAAATTTCCTATAGAAATGAAATTTTGACAAAATTTCCTATAGAAATGAAATTTTGACAAAATTTCCTATAGAAATGAAACTTTGACAAAATTTCCTATAGAAATGAAATTTTGACAAAATTTCCTATAGAAATGAAATTTTGACAAAATTTCCTATAGAAATGAAACTTTGACAAAATTTCCTATAGAAATGAAATTTTGACAAAATTTCCTATAGAAATGAAATTTTGACAAAATTTCCTATTGAAATGAAATTTTGAAAAAATTTCCTATAGAAATGAAATTTTGACAAAATTTCCTATAGAAATGAAATTTTGACAAAATTTCCTATTGAAATGAAATTTTGACAAAATTTCCTATAGAAATGAAATTGTGACAAAATTTCCTATAGAAATGAAATTTTGACAAAATTTCCTATAGAAATGAAACTTTGACAAAATTTCCTATAGAAATGAAACTTTGACAAAATTTCCTATAGAAATGAAGTTTTGACAAAATTTCCTGTAGAAATGAAACTTTGACAAAATTTCCTATAGAAATGAAATTTTGACAAAATTTCTTATAGAAATGAAACTTTGACAAAATTTCCTATTTCGTGACTTCGACTATTAGTCGGGATCACGACGAATCACGAATGTTTCACAGCACGAACTTTTTAGAATGGAAAGTTAATATAATATATTTAGTATACATTTCGTATATTCGTAAAAAGTTGTTCGTAAAATTTACAAAATTCGTTGAAAACTTTAATAAAATTAGTAAATGAATTCTTTCGTTGTATAAACGTACACACATCCTGAATTGGGCCACTCAAAAACTTGCGAAAATGCTTTGATATATTCACTCTTTATATTTTGTTTTTACATTTAGGATGTGTACGCGTCAAACTGGTCTAAAGGGTGATACGGTCAAAATTTGGTCAATATAAACTTGACGTATTTCTTTCAATTTTGCATTTAAAAAACCTGAACACCCCTCATTTTGAAGGTGTGTGTGTGTAGAATGTTGCTCCTATTTTGATTTTGGAATTCACTCTTCAGTTGTCAAAATGCCGTCCAAGCAAGAAGAGCAGCATATCAAAATTTTGCTCGCGCATCGCGAAAATCCGAGCTACTCGCACGCAAAGCTGGCAAAATCGCTAAAATTTGCCAAATCAACCGTTACAAATGTAATTAAAGTGTTTGGGGAACGTTTGTCGACAGTCAGGAAGTCTGGATCGGGGGGAAATCGAAAACCGGAAGCCGCTGAGACGACAAAGAGAGTTGCCGGTAGTTTCAAGTGAAACCCTAACCTCTCTCTCTCCGAGATGCCGAAAATACGCTGGGTGTATCGTCTACAACCGTGCATCGAGCCAAAAAACGACTTCGACTTACATGAAGGTAGTGACTCCAAATCGCGATGATAAACAAAATATGACGGCCAAAGCGCGATCCCGGAGGCTGTACACGACGATGCCGACGAAGTTTGACTGCGTAGTAATGGAAGACGAAACCTACGTCAAAGCCGACTACAAGCAGCTTCCGGGACAGGAGTTTTATACGGCAAAAGGAAGGGGAAAGGTAGCAGATATTTTCAAGCACATAAAACTGTCAAAGTTCGCAAAGAAATATCTGGTTTGGAAAGCCACCTGTACCTGTGGCTTGAAAAGCAGCATTTTCATAGCTTCGGGGACTGGCAACCAAGAAATTTACGTGAAAGAGTGTTTGCATAAACGTCTGCTGCCTTTCCTGAAGAAACACGGTTGTTCCGTACTGTTTTGGCCGGATTTGGCATATTGCCATTACGGTAAAAAGGCCATGGAGTGGTACGCCGCCAACAACGTGCAGATGGTTCCCAAGGACAAGAACCCTTCCAACACGTCAGAGCTCCGCCCAATTGAGAAATACTGGGCTATTGTCAAGCGGAACCTAAAGAAGACCAAAGAACTGCTAAGGACGAGCAGCAGTTCAAGGCAAACTGGCTTTCTGCGGCGAAGAAGGTGGACAAGGTAGCTGTACAAAATCTGATGGCAGGTGTCAAGCGTGAGGCCCGGCAATTCGGATTTGGAAAAGCGAAAGCCTAACTGAATATTTTTCCTGAATTTTATACTAATTGAATTTTATACTAATAATTTGATTTTTAAAAAAACGATTTCCCTTGACCAAATTTTGACCGTATCACCCTTTATGAATGGATAAAAGGCGACTGCCCAAACTATGTGGCCTAGAGGAAAATGTGTATAGTTTGAATTCTTCCCAGAATTTTTCAACAGAAGGTAAAATTATATAAAATTTTTTAAAATCTTTTTTATACCCTCCACCATAGGATGGGGGGGTATATTAGCTTTGTCATTCCGTGTGTAGCACATCGAAATATTGCTCTAAGATGCCATAAAGTATATATATTCTGGGTCGTGGTGAAATTCTGAGTCGATCTGAGCATGTCCGTCCGTCCGTCTGTTGAAATCACGCTAACTTCCGAACGAAACAAGCTATCGACTTGAAACTTGGTACAAGTAGTTGTTATTGATGTAAGTCGGATGGTATTGCAAATGGGCCATATCGGTCCACTTTTACGTATAGCCCCCATATAAACCGATCCCCCGATTTGGCTTGCGAGACCTCTAAGAGAAGCAAATTTCATCCGATCCGGCTGAAATTTGGCACATGGTGTTAGTATATGGTCTCCAACAACCGTGCAAAAATTGGTCCATATCGGTCCATAATTATATATAGCCCCCATATAAACGGATCCCCAGATTTGGCTTGCGGAGCCTCTAAGAGAAGAAAATTTCACATGATCCGGCTGAAATTTGGTACATGGTGTTAGTATATGGTTTCTAACCACTATGCAAAAATTGGTCGAAATCGGTCAATAATTATATGGACCCCCATATAAAATGATACCCAGATTTGACCTCCGGAGCCCCTTGGAAGAGCAAAATTCTCCCAATCCGGTTGAAATTTGGTACGTGGTGTTAGTATATGGTCTCTAACAGCCATGCAAAAATTGGTCCATGCCGGTCTTAATTATATAACCCCCATTTAAACCAATCCCCAGATTTGACTTCCGGAGCTCTTGGAGGACCAAAATTCATCGGATCCGGTTAAGATTTGGTACGTGGTGAAATTTTGTACATTGTGCAGTATATGGCCGCTAACAACCATGCCAAAATTGGTCCATATCCGTCTATAGTTATATATAGCCGATCCCCAAAAGTAATCTAGCAAAATTTTATTTCTATAGAAAATTTTGTCAACATTTTATTTCGATAGAAAATTTTGTTAACATTTTATTTCGATAGAAAATTTTGTTAACATTTTATTTCGATAGAAAATTTTGTTAAAATTTTATTTCTATAGAAAATTTTGTCAACATTTTATTTCGATAGAAAATTTTGTTAAAATTTTATTTCTATAGAAAATTTTGTCAAAATTTTATTACTATAGAAATTTTTGTCAAAATTTTTTTTTTCTATAGAAAATTATGTAAATATTTTATTTCTATAGAAAATTTTGTCAAACTGAATTAAATAGTATTTAATCGACCTTTTTTTGTTTAATCTATACTCCGTATGGACTAACTTACAATTGAGTAGACGGTGTTAAGAAGTTTTCAGAAACCTTGCCATCGGCATCGGTTGTTACCGCAACCCAAGTAATTCGATTGTGGATGGCAGTCTTTAGTACAAGTTTCAATGCAATCTATGGTGGAGGGTACATAAGATTTGGCCTGTCCGAACTTACGGCCGTTTATACTTGTTAAATTTTGAAATGAATAGAGGCTTCTACATTGATTGCATTACAGAAGAGCAAGACGACGAATCACATAGAAATGAGATTTGGGAAGCCCAATTCCAACAGGTGGTACAGATAATTCAAAAACTGTTTATTCTTTGTGAGCGAGCCTGTTAAATATGTCGTTTATAAGGAATATTCTGTATTTTTTTCCAAACATGTACTCTGCCATATTTTCAGTTATATATATTTTTAACATTTTTTACAATAAAAAGCATAAAACCTCTTTTCAGAGTGTATTTTTATAATTTTCTTAAATTTATATAGATTATAACATATAGTACAAAGATTATATTGATTACCATCGTAATAAACACAATTACGATAGTAATTGTATAGGTTACAAAATTTTATAAACATTGTACTCAGTTCAATTACGACTGTAATTGAAAACTTTATATATTTTAAATACCAATTTATTTGGATTGAGTACTGAATCATTTAGAAATTTTGACAAATTCCAATTACCTTTATACTCAACACAAATATCCCTTCATTTAAAAATAATTTTACGACAACCTTACAATTTGGGTAATTGGATTTATAATTTTCGTAATAAGCTGAAAATCAAATACAAAAATAATTGAAATCACAATTTTTGTATTTGATTCAATTATTCACTTTTTTCTGTGTAGAGACTATCAGCCCAATTTTACAATTTCATATAAACATAAATTGCTTGTAACAATTAAAGTAAACTTAATGGTTATCGATCAAGTACCTTCTCAACGATGTCAAGTACGAGTATATGCATGAGATTCCAGTTACTCTTTAATGTCAGAAAGATTAAATGCAAGAGGCCTGCTTTATCGATCCAAGTGAAGGATGCTTACATGCCTTCTTGTGGTTGTCTGTTATGCCCTACCCTGGTCCTCTTATGTTCTAGCATGTGTTGCATGTAAATTAAAAATATAATCAGCAAAACTGATTTGAGTATCACTTGTCACACACATACACACGCTAATACATATGGATATTAATTTTCTCTCTCCTACAGTAAGCACTAATGTGTGTATTTGCGTATTGAGATACTTTAGTATCGTTAATGTCTTACTTATACAAGAAGAAGAAGAAGAAGAAGAAGACGTTAACATTTTACCCTCATTTCTTTTCCAATACCATCCTCATTTGCTCAAGTAGTAGAACAAAGAGCCTGTAGTTAGAGTAGCAAAAACGAACACACCACCCCACCCCAACCAATAAAATCTCACATTACCAAATAATATTAAATATTACTGAGTTCAAAATTAGTAAGCAATCACTATAAAATGGAAATATTGGTTACTTTCGCAAAGACAAGTCCTAATGAGGAAAGTACTTCGCCGGAGCATTACCAAGAGCAAAATTGTAAGAGTCGATGAGATGTTAGCAACCAAAGTTTCATGAAAATCTGATGAATGGTATGGACGATTTCGGTCCTGTGATGGTAAATCATTATTTCCAAACACATAGTAATGCTGGGCGTACGACATACATACCTACTCGTGGTAACAAATTATTCACCTCAACACACAAAAAACAAAACTTCTGATTCAATCACGAAATTAATTGGTCCAATTAATTTTTAATTGAAATGTCTCCAATCACAGGTGTGATTGATTTTTGTTTCAATTAAATTACATTACATTTACATTTTCAATTGAATATTTTTTAAAACTCAATTAAGATTTTAATTGGAAAAAATTTCGTTAAATTTTCTTCTGTGAACTACTTACAGTACACTCATGGGAACGTAAACACCGCCTACGTGGACACCACATAACGTGAACACGCTGTTTCGTACACTAACTACTACGTAACGTCAACAAACTTAAAAGCTCCATAACATGAACAATTTTTTTTTGTCATAAAGTATTAGGCAACGCTAAAATACATGAAATTTGACATTAAAGGCAGGATCACAATCACGGTTGCCACAGTTGGTAGAATTCTACCAAAAATGGTAGATTTTTACTGTTTGGTAGATTGGTAGAATTCTTGATGGTTTGGTGGATTTTGCAATATATTCCTCTTAAACTAAGAGGTACTTACATTTTCTATAGACAAAATTTTGATAAAATTTTCTATAGAAGTACAATTTTGAGAAACTTTTCTATAAAAATATAATGTTGACAACATTTTGTATAGAAATAAAATTTTGACAAAATTGTCTATAAAAATAAAATGTTGACAACATTTTCTTTAGAAATAAAATTTTGACAAAATTGTCAATAAAAATAAAATGTTGACAACATTTTCTATAGAAATAAAATTTTGAGAAAATTTTCTATAGAAATAAAATTTTGACAAATTTTCTAAAGAAATAAAATGTTGACAAAAATTTCTATAGAAATAAAATTTTGACAAAATTTTCTATAAAAATAAAATTTTAACAAAATTTTCTATAGAAATAAAATTTTTACAAAATTTTCTATAGAAATAATATTTCGACACAATTTTTTATAGAATAAAATTTTGACAAAATTTTCTATAGAAATAAAATTTTGACAAAATTTTCTATAGAAATAAAATTTTGACAAAATTTTCTATAGAAATAAAATTTTGACAAAATTTTCTATAGAAATAAAATTTTTGACAAAATTTTCTATAGAAATAAAATTTTGACAAAATTTTCTATAGAAATAAAATTTTGACAAAATTTTCTATAAAAGTAAAGTTTGAATAAAAATTTTCTATAGAAATTTCAACAAAATTTTCTATAAAAATAAAATTAAAACAACATTTTCTATAGAAATAAAATTTCAACAAATTGTTCTATAGAAATAAAATTTCAACAAAATTTTCTATAGAAATAAAATTTCAACAAAACTTTCTATAGAAATAAAATTTCAACAAAATTTTCTATAGAAATAAAATTTAGACAACATTTTCTATGGAAGTAAAATTTCAACAAATTGTTCTATATAAATAAAATTTCAACAAAATTTTCTATAGAAATAAAATTTCAACAAAACTTTCTATAGAAATAAAATTTTGACAAAATTTTCTATAGAAATAAAATTTTGACAAAATTTTCTATAGAAATAAAATTTGGACAACATTTTCTATAGAAATAAAGTTTAGACAACATTTTCTATAGAAATAAAATTTCAACAAAATTTTCTATAGAAATAAAATTTTGACAATATTTTCTATAGAAATAAAATTTTGACAAAATTTTCTATAGAAATAACATTGCAACAAAACTTTCTATAGAAATAAAATTTTGAAAAAATTTTCTATAGAAATAAAATTTTAACAACATTTTCTATAGAAATAAAATTTTGACAAAATTTTCTATAAAACTAAAAATTTGACAAAATTTTCTACAGAAATAAAAATTTGACAAAATTTTCTATAGAAATAAAATTTTGACAAAATTTTCTATAGAAATAAAATTTTGACAAAATTTTCTATAGAAATAAAATTTCAACCAAATTTTATATAGAAATAAAATTTTGACAAAATTTTCTATAGAAATAAAATTTTGACAAAATTTTCTATAGAAATAAAATTTTGACAAAATTTTCTATAGAAATAAAATTTCAACAAAATTTTCTATAGAAAAAAAAATTTGACAAATTTTCTATAGAAATAAAATCTTGACAAAATTTTCTATAGAAATAAAACTTTGACAAAATTTTATATAGAAATAAAATTTTGACAAAATTTTCTATAGAAATAAAATTTTGACAAAATTTTCTATAGAAATAAAATTTTGACAAAATTTTCAATAGAAATAAAATTTTGACAACATTTTCTATAGAAATAAAATTTTGACAACATTTTCTATAGAAATAAAATTTTGACAAAATTTTCTATAAAACTAAAAATTTGACAAAATTTTCTACAAAAATAAAAATTTGACAAAATTTTCTATAGAAATAAAATTTTGACAAAATTTTCTATAGAAATAAAATTTTGACAAAATTTTCTATAGAAATAAAATTTCAACCAAATTTTATATAGAAATAAAATTTTGACAAAATTTTCTATAGAAATAAAATTTTGACAAAATTTTCTATAGAAATAAAATTTTGACAAAATTTTCTATAGAAATAAAATTTCAACAAAATTTTCTATAGAAAAAAAATTTGACAAATTTTCTATAGAAATAAAATCTTGACAAAATTTTCTATAGAAATAAAACTTTGACAAAATTTTATATAGAAATAAAATTTTGACAAAATTTTCTATAGAAATAAAATTTTGACAAAATTTTCTATAGAAATAAAATTTTGACAAAATTTTCAATAGAAATAAAATTTTGACAACATTTTCTATAGAAATAAAATTTTGACAACATTTTCTATAGAAATAAAATTTTGACAAAATTTTCTATAAAACTAAAAATTTGACAAAATTTTCTACAGAAATAAAAATTTGACAAAATTTTCTATAGAAATAAAATTTTGACAAAATTTTCTATAGAAATAAAATTTTGACAAAATTTTCTATAGAAATAAAATTTCAACCAAATTTTATATAGAAATAAAATTTTGACAAAATTTTCTATAGAAATAAAATTTTGACAAAATTTTCTATAGAAATAAAATTTCAACAAAATTTTCTATAGAAATAAAATTTCAACAAAATTTTCTATAGAAAAAAAAAATTTGACAAATTTTCTATAGAAATAAAATCTTGACAAAATTTTCTATAGATATAAAATTTTGACAAAATTTTCTATAGAAATAAAATTTTGACAAAATATTCTATAGAAATAAAATTTTGACAAAATTTTCTATAGAAATAAAATTTTGACAAAATTTTCAATAGAAATAAAAATTTGACAACATTTTCTATAGAAATAAAATTTTGATAAAATTTTTTATAGAAATAAAATTTTGACAAAATTTTCTATAGAAATAAAATTTTGACAAAATTTTCTATAGAAATAAAATTTTGACAAAATTTTCTATAGAAATAAAATTTTGACAAAATTTTCTATAGAAATTAAATTTTGACAAAATTTTCTATAGAAATTAAATTTTGACAAATTTTCTATAGAAATAAAATTTTGACAACATTTTCTATAGAAATAAAATTTTGACAACATTTTCTATAGAAATAAAATTTTGACAAAATTTTCTATAGAAGTAAAGTTTGAATAAAAATTTTCTATAGAAAAAAAATTTCAACAAAATTTTCTATAGAAATAAAATTTAGACAACATTTTTTATAGAAATAAAATTTCAACAAAATGTTCTATAGAAATAAAATTTCAACCAAATTTTCTATAGAAATAAAATTTTGACAAAATTTTCTATAGAAATAAAATTTTGACAAAATTTTCTATAGAAGTAAAGTTTGAATAAAAATTTTCTATAGAAATAAAATTTAGACAACATTTTCTATAGAAATAAAATTTCAACAAAATTTTCTATAGAAATAAAATTTCAACAAAATTTTCTATAGAAATAAAATTTTGACACAATTTTTTATAGAAATAAAATTTTGACAAAATTTTCTATAGAAATAAAATTTTGATAAAATTTTCTATAGAAATAAAATTTTGACAAAATTTTCTATAGAAGTAAAGTTTGAATAAAAATGTTCTATAGAAATTTCAACAAAATTTTCTATAAAAATTAAATTTAGACAACATTTTCTATAGAAATAAAATTTCAACAAAATTTTCTATAGAAATAAAATTTAGACAACATTTTCTATGGAAGTAAAATTTCAACAAATTGTTCTATAGAAATAAAATTTCAACAAAATTTTCTATAGAAATAAAATTTCAACAAAACTTTCTATAGAAATAAAATTTTGACAAAATTTTCTATAGAAATAAAATTTGGAAAACATTTTCTATAGAAATAAAGTTTAGACAACATTTTCGATAGAAATAAAATTTTACATAAGTTTCTATAGAAATAAAATTTCAACAAAATTTTCTATAGAAATAAAATTTTGACAATATTTTCTATAGAAATACAATTTTGACAAAATTTTCTTCAAATTCAATACCATCAATAATATTAGCTCATACTATCATGGTGAGTAAGTTCTCCTGTTTTTTGTAGAATTGGTACGTTTCTCTTGTTGGCGCAAACTAAAATCATTAAAACATTTAAAATTCTACACATTTACAATCCAATGGATATTTATACAGATTTTTTAAATTTGTTAGAATTTTAGTTAAATGTTCTTAAAATTTTGGTAGAGTATTTTTGACACGAGTGGCAACCGTGTTCAAAATGCCAAATAAATTTCAAAAAAATTTATGGATTTTTTTGTGATTTCGTTTAACTATTTTTCGTGAATTTTAATTAATAATTTAAATTGCTTATAATTCTCTACCCACTGATATTGTTCGGATCTCTTTTTTTTAATTTTTTCATAAAATTTAATTTATAATGTAAGTTTTTAATATTAACAATAACAAAAATATAAGACTATCACGCTAAAACGCCTGAATATGGCTATGTTTTCTTCTGAAATTCATAGTTCGCTAACGTGAACGTTTTCGCTATCGCTAGCTCTCTTGGTTTTAATTAGTTCACGTTACCGCGAGTGCACTGTATCTAGTTTTTGATTGGTAGTACGAAAAATGTATCTCGGTGCCAATAATAGCAGAGAATGGATACACACTTCGGTAGATGGCCTACGATGGAATTTTATCCAACCTATCAACCTAACATATTACAATGGACTGAATAGTCTAAGTGGGCCTGAAAACAAATCGGGCTCAACCTACATTATTTCCGTTTCCAAAAATTGTATTAAAAAAAAAAATGTGGCCACCTATAGGGTATGTTTCTGTTAAATACAGTTTCATTATAGGTTCGTGACTGTTTGCGTGTTTATGCGCTGAGGGCTGATAACTATAGCGATAATTGTCTCTTGATGACAATAATAGCTACGTAGCCCAGTGGATAATGTGTTGGCTTACAAACTGTATGGTCCGCGGTTCGATTCTGCGTCCAGGCGAAAGGTAAAATTTAAAAAAAAAATATAGAATCTAATAATTTCTTCTACATAATTTTCTATTTCTTCTACTACAGAAAAAGATGCTAAAAATTGTTTAACATCCTGTAAAATAATCAACGTTTACTACAAAATGTATACGCTTTTCTTCCATACCAACTTGCTTACAGTGAAAAGCAAATGGGAACCTAACCTACCCACACAAATTGAATGATCTCCTCTTTTGCAATTTTGTGGTGGGGGGAGGGGGACTTGCCCTTGCCCTCCATTTTGGAAATTGGATTTGCTTGAAATTTTCTGGGAGGAAGTTCTTGGATTTGCTTGACATTTTTAGGGAACGTTTGGGTTGGCATCTCGACAGGGTTCCGCTACTTTTGTTTTCGATATTTGGCCGACCTCCACTTTGCCCGACTTTTTGTATAGTACAGTGAAAATAATGTAATTTAAGTTCGAACAATAATAATGATTGAAGAAGAAACCAATAATAACAAAAACAAAACTTGTCGCATTTACTTGAAATTTGCAAAGGACATGGAGGAGGTTATGAGGTTTCTAATTTTTTAATATTTGGACCTCATCCTTGGAAAGTTCGACCAAAGATCTTTGGTTTGCTTGAGATTTTCAGGGAAGGTTCAGGTGGGGGTCTTTCCTGTTAGAGTCATGAAATTTGAAATTTTGATTGAAGGTCCAGCAGTAAAAATATGGGTTACGAATTTGGTAACAACGTTACTTCGAATTTCCAAATTTACATTTTCTCCAAATTTTTTCTCTATTAAAAGTTTTGTAAAAATTTTATTTCTATAGAAAATTGTTTCAAAATTTTATTTCTATACAAAGTTTTCTCAATATTTTATTTCTATAGAATTTTTTTTCCAAATTTTATTTCTATAGAAAATTTTGTCCAAATTTTATTTCTATAGAAAATTTTGCCAATATTTTGATTTTGTAGAAAATTTTATCAATATTTTATTTCTATAGAAAATTTTATCAAATTTTTATAGAAAATTTTCTCAAAATTTTATTTCTATAGAAAGTTTTCTCAAAATTTTATTTCTATACAAAGTTTTGCCAAATTATATTTCTACACAAAATTTTGATTTCTAAAGAAAATTTTCCCAAAATTTTATTTCTATAGAAGATTTTGTTCAAATTTTCTTTCTATAGAATATTTTATCAACTTTTTATTATACCCTCCACCAAAGGATGGGGGTATATTAACTTTGTCATTCCGTTTGTAACACATCTAAGATCCCATAAAGTATATGTATTTTCTCAATATTTTATTTCTATATTTTTGTACCCTCCACCATAGGATGGGTGGTAAATTAACTTTATCATTCCGTTTGCAACACATCGAAATATTGGTCTCAGACCCCATAGGTTAGGTTAGGTTAAAGTGGCAGCCCGATTAAGATTCAGGCTCACTTAGACTATTCAGTCCATTGTGATACCACATTAACTAAAAGTACCTATTACATATGGGCACTTCTAGTTTTAACCGCTGAACCTTCTTGATTATTTTTCTTTGTTGAACCAACCAGATTGTTCCAAAAACAGTAGCAGACTGCTTAAGTTAACGTTTTCCAGATCCGCCAGTAATCTGAAGCTATATGCTCCTAAAAGTTGCTTGCGCTTTACACAAAATGCAGGACACTCACACAAGAGGTGTTTAATTGATTCTTTTTCCTCTGCATCATGACAGCTCATACAATAGTCATTATACTTCGCGCCAATAGTTTTTGCAAAATCGCCTATCAGGCAGCGACCCGTTATAGCAGATATCAGGAGTGATATCTGACGTCTCGAGAACATTAGCATATCTAGTGTGCGGTTTAAGTTGAAATGGGGCCATATTTGCTTGGTGTCGTTACAACCCTTACAATTCTCCCATCGAACATTTGCCATCATAACAGCCTTCTCACGCAGCATGAGCTTGCAGGTAGCTAGGGGCATACCAACAAATTCTAGTTCCCCTGGAATATGTAAGGTAGTCCCTAGCCTTGCCAACTCATCCGCTTCGCAGTTCCCCGGTATGTTCCTATGGCCAGGCACCCATATTAGGTGAATATTGTACTGCTCAGCCATCTCATTGAGAGATTTGCGGCAGTCGGAGGCCGTTTTCGAGTTGAGGAACACAGAGTCCAAGGATTTTATTGCAGGTTGACTGTCTGAGTATATATTAATGCCCACATTTTTTGGAACATTACTTCTCAGCCAATTCGCCACCTCTCTTATTGCTAATATTTCAGCCTGAAAAACACTACAGTGATTAGGTAATCTTTTCGCTATTCGAAGTTCCAGATCATTAGAATATACTCCGAACCCCACTTGTCCATCCAATTTGGAGCCATCAGTGTAGAAATCTATATATTCTTTATTCCCCGGGGTCTGTGTGCACCACGCCTCACTGTTGGGGATTAGAGTCTCAAACTTTTTGTCGAAAAGTGGACTCGCCAAAGTGTAATCCACTACGTTAGGCACATCTGGCATTGTTTTGAGGACAGAACTGTGACCGTAACCTTTTTCCGACCACAGCGATAGTTCGCGCAACCGCACAGCCGTTGTTGCAGCTGACTGTTTGGCCAAAATGTCTAAAGGCAATAGATGCAGCACGACATTAAGGGAATTTGTTCCTGTCTTGCTGAATGCGCCTGAAATACACAAACACGCCATACGCTGAACTTTATCTAAACAAGTCGGTTTCTGAAGTGCCGGCCACCAGACTACAACACCATATAGCATTATAGGTCTAACCACTGCCGTGTATAGCCAATGCACAATTTTTGGTTTCAGTCCCCACTTTTTTCCTATTGCCTTTTTGCACGAGTACAAAGCTACAGTTGCCTTTCTCGCCCTTTCTTCAATATTAAGCTTAAAGTTCAGCTTCCTGTCCAAAATAACGCCAAGGTATTTTGCACATTCACCAAAGGGAATTTCAATACCCCCTAAGGAAATAGGCCTAACCGTGGGAGTTTTGCGATCGTTGCAGTACATGACTAATTCTGTCTTTGCAGGATTTACCCCAAGACCATTGTCTTTCGCCCATTTCTCAGTCATCCGGAGGGCCCTCTGAATAATATCTCTGATTGTGGATGGGAATTTTCCCCTGACTGCCAGAGCCACATCATCTGCGTATGCCACCACTTTTATCCTTTCTTTTTCTAGAGTAACCAGAAGGCTATTTATAGCAACATTCCAAAGAAGAGGTGATAGGACTCCTCCTTGGGGAGTGCCTCTGTTCACATACCTTTGTATGTTTGCTTGTCCTAGTGTGGCTGAAATACGTCTCTTCATTAGCAGTTCGTCTAACAGCCTGAGTATACATGGATCAACATTCAGAGTTGTCAGTCCATTTAATATCGAGCTCGGATGGACATTATTGAACGCCCCTTCGATGTCTAGAAACGCCACGATTGTGTATTCTTTGACAGATAGTGAGCTTTCAATAAAGCTGACTAGTTCATGTAGTGCGGTCTCAGTAGACCTGCCCTTCGAGTATGCATGCTGTCGTTTCGAGAACAAACTTGAATCGATGCTAGTTCTAAGATAAATATCTATCATCCTCTCCAGAGTCTTAAGTAGGAATGAGGATAAGCTGATTGGTCGGAAATCCTTCGCCCTCGAGTGAGAGGCTTTTCCCGCTTTAGGTATGAAAACGACTTTTGTTTCCCTCCACTTTCCTGGGATATATGATAAGTTGATACATCCTTTATATATCACCGACAACCAGGGGATAATTTTGTCAGTTACAGCTTGTAACTCCGCCGGAGTAATTCCATCAGGTCCAGGGGATTTGAATGGTCCAAAGCTATTTAGCGCCCATCTTATTCTAGTTTCCGATACAATTTCCTCGACAGGAAACGACCGCTGAGCAACTGTGGCACCGCCAGTACATGGTTCAACCGTCTGATTTCCAGGAAAATGTGTGTCCAATAGTACCTCCAGCGTCTCCTTACTGGACGTTGTCCAATTGCCCTCCGATGTTTTAATGAAACCTGGAGCGGAGTTGGTGGATGCTAGAACCTTCCGTAGTCTGGAAGCCTCGGACGTATTCTCAATACTGCTGCAGTAAGCATTCCAAGAGTTATGCTGAGCCTTTCTCAGTTCTCGCTTGTATCCTCTCAGATTCTTCTTGTAAGCGTCCCAGTCCTCAGGGGCTCTGGTGGACTTTGCCTTGTTAAAGAGCTTCCTGCAGGATTTCCTCATATTACTTAATTCCGTAGACCACCATGGTGGTCGATGTTTCCCCCTTGGCTTTCCTCTAGGGCATGCAGCTTTCAGTGAGATGTTGAAGGCCTTAGTAATCCGCTCCACTGCGTGTTCGATATCTTGCACATTTCTCATATTTGTCTCTGTTATTTCCGGTATCATCATATTGAACGATTCCCTATACCTATTCCAGTCAGCTTTCCTAACATTTGGCGGAAATATGATCTTGGTGATATGAACATCAAATTTGAAACTGATGTAGCGATGATCTGAGAAGCTGTGTTCACTTAAAACCTGCCACTCAGATATCATTTCATTTAGTTCTTGCGAGGCCAAGGTGATGTCCAAAACCTCTTGCCTGTTTTTAGTGACAAAGGTTGGGACATCTCCCTTGTTGCAAACTACCAGATTAGTACGCAAAATAAACTCTATTAGCGACTCTCCCCTTGCATTAGTATCACTACTTCCCCATATACTATGATGTGCATTCGCATCGCATCCCATAATGAGTTTCGCCTTTGTTTTCAGTGACTCCTCCACTAAGGTCTTAACGGCATATGGAGGCATCTCCCTGTCATGTCCCATGTAGACCGAAGATACCCAATATTTGCATTTGGCTATTTCTAAACTTGCAACGACAGTGTCTGTATTGCACATTGAGGGAAGCAGAAACAAATTGAGCTCGTTTTTAGCAATTATACAGGCTCGATTTACATCATTACCAGTATACTGCAATAGTTTGAACCCCGGAGTACTTAATTCACATATTTTGTTTTTGTAAACATATGGTTCTTGAATAAGAACTATATCTATGTCCCCTTTCATCAGGAGAACTTTTAAGGCAGCACATGCAGCCTTACAATGATGAAGATTTATCTGGAGGATCCGTAGGACCATCGAGATTTTCAACAACCGTCACATCAGCCGCTTCGATCGAGTCATCAAGAATGTCCTCTTCAGAGATATCGGTGACTCTCGCAATAACCATAGGTTCGACTTTGGTGAGTTCTGAGGCAATAGAAGCCTCCTCACGCATACGGTATCTATCCATGTCTTCAACTTTGGTATCTCCCTCGACTTCGCAAGAGGATCCGCTTACTTCTGATTCAGACAGAGGCTTGTCCATTTCTGAATCCTTTAGCTGATCGTTTTTATACACCTTCATTTGGATATAATGAAAGCCATAACATACACGGCCCTGGGACTTTGCCAGATGTGGCAAAGACTGAGTGTTCAATATAAACACTGCATGCCGTCTTGGTCCATCCACTTCATCCAAACGGCCAACCTTCCAATCAGCTGTTGGAAGATCTGGATTGCATCGTTTCAGTCTATTTAAAATAGATTCAGGGTCAGAAGGGTTTGCAGGTATCCAGGCATGTGCTCTAGGTCTAGCCGGTATGTCTTTCTTCTCGACTAACTCTAGAGCAGCTCCTTCCCAAACTTCACCAATTAGTATCAGAGCAGCTTTAAAACATTCTATAGACCTCTGGTCCTCAAATGCGACTAGCTTAAATCGTCCTTGATACCAACCAGCCTCTGGGTGTCGAGGATCTGGGCCGGGAAACTTTTCCAGTACCTGTGAGTAGACGACAGATAGAGCATTCTCAATTTCCCCCCATTTTTGCTTTGGAACCATACCGTCCAATGCTCCTTTATTAATGATAGCCATCACAAGGCTATCTTTAGCAACTGAGGCAAACGATCTTTGATCCCTTTTGGAGGATGGCAGCTCATCCGGCGATCGTTCCCTTTTTCCAGTCTCAAGAATTCCTTGAGCCCATTTTAAGGAATCGCTTTGTTTAGCCGACAACGTGCTTGGGTCGACTGATCCTAACTTCTTTAGGATAAACAAAGCATTTCTGCGTTCCTTGAATCTCTTTCGTGAGGGATTACCTCCTTTTGATGTCGTTACCTTAGAAAAAGTTCGACTTGTCAGTGTGTCGCCACCTGTCGACCCGTCTACAGGTCGACTAATTGGGCCTAACTCTTGGTCATTGCCCAGATTTATAACTCCAGTCGATACCCGTCCACTGGGCCCTGAAGTTAGCAACCCAGTGGATGACTTGGAATTTCGCTGCATGGTGGCTTAATATCCCACCACACTTGAAATTCGTAGTAGGTACCTATTACTATGAGTTTATCCGCTATTGAAAAAACACGTCCGTTCCGTTCGACGGTTGAATAGGAAAATCAGACCCCATAAAGTATACATATTCTGGGTCGATCTAAGCATGTCATTCCGTCTGTTGAAATCGCGCTAACTTCCGAACGAAATAAGCGATCGACGTGAAACTTGGTAGCTGCTATTGATGTAGGTTAGATGGTATTGCAAATGGGCCTTATGGGATCACTTATACGTATAGCCCCCATATAAACCGATTCCCAGATTTGGCTTGCAGAGTCTCAAAGAGCAGCAAATTTCATCCGATCCGATGGAATCGGTTCATAATTATATAGCCCCCATATGAACCGATCCCCAGATATGGCTTGCGGAGCCTCAAAGAGATGGTTGTTATCGGCCATACACTACATTTCGCTAGTGTATGGCCGATAACAACCATGCCTAAATTGGTCCGTATCGATCTATATTATATACAGCCACCATATAAACTGATCCCCAATCACAGAAAAATCACGATTGCCACTCGAGCCAAAAATAATCTACCAACATTTTATTGCCATAGAAAATTTTGTCAAAATTTTATATTTCTACAAAAAATTTTGTTAAAATTTTTTTTCTGTAGAATCTTTTGTCAAAATGATATTTCTATAGAAAATTTATGAAGCATTTCATAGTTGGAGAGGAATATTTTGCAAAATCTCCCAAAACATCAAGAATTCTACCAATCTACTAAACGGTAAAAAAATTTGCCATTTTTGGTAGATTCGTGTTCATAATTGTATATAGCCCCATATAAAGTGACCTCCCTATTTCAATTCTGGCTCTATAAATACCGCATAAAAGTTCATATCGTACTTATTTCCTACCTATATATACCGGTCAAGAACTGAATATATACGTATTTAATCGACCTTTCTTTTGTCTACTATATAACAGGTTGGCTGATAAGTCCCCAGTCTAACAAAGAAAAAATTCGTTTTTATTATTCAACATAGTTCCCTTCAAGAGCGACACAACGATTATAACGGCCTTCCAATTTTTGATACCATTTTGGTAATACTCCTTCAGTATTGCCTCAAAATAGGCCTCAGTTTCGGCGATCACCTCTTCATTGCGGCCAAATTTTTTCCCTGCGAGCATCCTTTTGAGGTCTGAGAACAAAAAAAAAAAGTCGCTGGGGGCCAGATCTGGAGAATACAGTGGGTGGGGAAGCAATTCGAAGCCCAATTCATGAATTTTTGCCATCGTTCTCAATTACTTGTGGCACGGTGTGTTGTCTTGGTGGAACAACACTGTTTTCTTCTTCAAACGCTCCAATAACGCCATATAATAGTCACTATTGATGGTTTTCCCTTCTCAAGATAATCGATAAAAAGTATTCCATGCGCATCCTAAAAAACAGAGGCCATTACTTTGCCAGCGGACTTTTGAGTCTTTCCACGCTTCGGAGACGGTTCACCGGTCGCTGTCCACTCAGCCGATTGTCGATTGGACTCATGAGTGTAGTGATGGAGCCATGTTTCATCTATTGTTACATATCGACGGAAAAACTCGGGTGTATTACGAGTTAACAGCTGCAAACACCGCTCAGAATCATCCACACGTTGTTGTTTTTGGTCAAATGTGAGCTGGCGCGGCACTCATTTTGCACAGAGCTTCCGCATATCCAAATATTGACGAATGATATGACCAACACGTTCCTTTGATATCTTTAAGGCCTCTGCTATCTCGATCAACTTCATTTTACGGTCATTCAAAATTATTTTGTGGATTTTTTTTGATGTTTTCGTCGGTAACCACCTCTTTCGGGCGTCCACTGCGTACACCGTCCTCCGTGCTCATTTCACCACGCTTGAATTTTGCATACCAATCAATTATTGTTGATTTCCCTGCGGCAGAGTCCGGAAACTCATTATGAAGCCAAGTTTTTGCTTCCACCGTATTTTTCCCCTTCAGAAAACAGTATTTTATCAAAACACGAAATTCCTTTTTTTCCATTTTTTTTACAATAACAAAAGTTGCTTCACAAAAGACACTCTATCTCACAAACTAATTGACTTACAGACGTCCAATTTTGACACGAATCATATGAAGGTTGGTACTATATAAAAAACAAGTAAGGAAAGTCTAAAGTCGGGCGGGGCCGACTATATTATACCCTGCACCACTTTGTAGATCTAAATTTTCGATACCATATCACATCCGTCAAATGTGTTGGGTGCTATATATAAAGATTTGTCCCAAATACATACATTTAAATATCACTCGATTTGGACAGAATTTGATAGACTTTTACAAAATCTATAGACTCAAAATTTAAGTTGGCTAATGCACTAGGGTGGAACACAATTTTAGTAAAAAAAATATGGGAAACATTTCAATCTGAAGCAATTTTAAGGAAACTTCGCAAAAGTTTATTTATGATTTATCGCTCGATATATATGTATTAGAAGTTTAGGAAACATAGAGTCATTTTTACAACTTTTCGACTAAGCAGTGGCTATTTAGCGAGGAAAATGTTGGTATTTTGACCATTTTTGTCGAAATCAGAAAAACATATATATGGGGGCTATCTAAATCTGAACTGATTTCAATCAAATTTGGCGCACATAACAATATTACTAATTGTACTCCTAGTGCAAAATTTCAACCAAATTGGGCCAAAACTCTGGCTTCTGGGGCCATATAAGTTCATATCGGGCGAAAAATATATATGGAAGCTATACCTAAATCTGAATCGATTTCAATCAAATTTGGCACACATGACTATACTACCAATTGTACTCCTTGTACAAAATTTCAAACTAATCTGGATAAAACTCTGGCTTCTGGGTCCATTTACGTGCATATCGGGCGAAAGATATATATGGGAGCTATATCTAAATCTGAATCGATTTCAACCAAATTTGGCACGCATAGCTACAATGTTAAATCTACTCTCTGTGCAAAATTTCAACCAAATTGGGCCAAAACTCTGGCTTCTAGCACCATATTAGTCAATATCGGGCGAAAGATATATATAGGAGCTATATCTAAATCTGAACCGATTTCAATCAAATTTTGCACACTTGACTATACGACTAAGTGTTATGTTTGTACACAATTTCAAGCAAATCGGTATAAAACTCTGGCTGCTGGGTCCATATTAGTGCATATCGGGCGAAAGATATATATGGGAGCTATATCTAAATCTGAACCGATTTCTTCCAAAATCAAAAAAAAATCAATTAGGAACATGTGCCAAATTTGAAGGCGATTGGACTTAAATTGCGACCTAGACTTTGATCACAAAAATGTATTCACAGACAGACGGACGGACGGACAGACGGACATGGTTATATCGACTCAGTGACCCACCCTGAGCATTATTGCCAAAGACATCATGTGTCTATCTCGTCTCCTTCTGGGTGTTACAAACATATGCACTAACTTATAATACCCTGTTCCACATTGTGGCGCAGGGTATAATAATATGCATTTAATACTAGCGACGCCATCTATGTATCAGACCGGGGACTTATCAGCCATCCTGTTATCCCGCATGGACTAATTTACAATTTAAAAGATGATGTTAAGAAGTTACCATCGGCCGCAATCAAAGTAATTTAATTGTGGATGACCGTCTTTAGTAGAAGTTTCTACGCAATCCATGGTGGAGGGTACATAAGATTCGGCCTGGCCGAACTTGCGACTTGTTTAAGACTCAATTAAGACTTTAGTTGGAAAAATTTTGGTGAAATTTTTTTCTGTGTGAAAACCCTTCGTCGTAATGGATTGATAATATACAATATTTCGGCGGGGTTTGATGACAGATATTCTCCTAAGCAGAGCAGTTCAACTAGTACACTTCCCGAAGATAAATTGAAAGATTTTAGCTATGAAGACTATATAAGATTCTGGATTTATAAGAACCATTTTTGTTTGAGTTTTAGAAGAATCATTAACATCTTTTGTAAATGTACAAGAAAATTACCAAAACATGGACCGATACACTCCATTTGTGGTCCTAAAATACCACAAAATTTTGAATTTCAGGCAAATCGGATAGAAACTACAGTTTCTACATGCCTAAGAAATAAAATCGGGGGATCGGTCTATATGGGGGCTATACCAAAAAATGGACCTATAGGCACCATGTTCGGCACACCCATTTGCGTTCTATACTTCTAGATTTCCAAGCAAAACGGGCAGAAAATACGGTTTCTAAAAGCCCAAGACCCCAAATCTGGAGGTCCGTTTATATGGGGGATATATCCAAACCTGAACCTATATAGCCCATCCATCATCATCTAACTCGATAAGAAGATGATATTGCCTATGAAAGTTTTATCTACCATGGCGAACCTACTTCGATAGACTTTCGATAGAAAATGTTTGCAGGGATATTAAGATCCAGGATATGAAGTTGGGCCATGAACAGACATACATGCATACATGTATAAAGTTGTTGCGAACATCGAAAAACAGGGAGATTTTGTTGGGCAATCGACATGAAAACAAATAAACTGTAAACCAGATCTAGAGAAAAAAAACTTTTTTTTTGTTTTCATTCTATTCATGGCTCTCAAGAATTTTGTATTAAAAAACAATTTTACAAATTCCTTTTCCAACTTTCCAAGAATAAGTTGAGTTACCTCTTGTTATTTTTGACATTCCGTGTGTTCAACATGGAAATATTGATCTCCGACTACATAAAGGATATACGAGGGTTGCCTTCGGAATTAGAGAATAAAAACAAATATTAATAATCGATAAAAGCTTTATTGTTTTTATACCCTGCGCCACACTGTGGAACAGGGTATTATAAGTTAGTGCATATGTTTGCAACACCCAGAAGGAGACGAGATAGACACATGGTGTCTTTGGCAAAAATGCTCAGGGTGGGCTCCTGAGTCCATATAGCCATGTCCGTCTGTCAGTCTGTCCGTCTGTGCGTGAACACATTTTTGTAATCAAAGTCTAGGTCGCAGTTTTAGTCCAATCAACTTCAAATTTGGCACAAGTCTGTGTTTTAGCTCAGAATAGATCCCTATTGAAATCGGTTCAGATTTAGATATAGCTCCCATATATATATTTCGCCCGATATGGACTTATATGGCCCCAGAAGCCAGAGTTTTACCCTAATTTGCTTAAAATTAGTACTATAGCCACGTGTATCAAATTTTATTGAAATCGGTTCAGATTTAGATATAGCTCCCCTATATATCTATCGCCCGATATAGACTAATACGGTCCCAGAAGCCAGAGTTTTACCCCAATTTGGTTGAAATTTTGAACAGAGAGTACAATTAGTAGTGTTGTCAAGTGTGCCAAATTTTAATGAAATCGGTTCAGATTTAGATATAGCTCCCATATATAGCTTTCGCCCGATTTACACTCATACGACCACAGAGGCCAATTTTTAACTCCGATTTAGTTGAAATTTTGCACAGGGAGTAGAATTAGCATTGTAGCTATGCGTGCCAAATTTGGTTGAAATCGGTTCTGATTTAGATATATCTCCCATATATAGCTTTCGCCCGATTTACACTCATATGACAACAGAGGCCAATTTTTAACTCCGATTTAACTGAAATTTTGCACAGGGAGTAGAATTAGCATTGTAGCTATGCGTGCCAAATTTGGTTGAAATCGGTTCAGATTTAGATATATCTCCCATATATAGCTTTCGCCCGATTTACACTCATATGACCACAGAGGTCAATTTTTAACTCCGATTTAGTTGAAATTTTGCACAGGGAGTAGAATTAGTATGCGTGCCAAATGTGGTTGAAATCGGCTCAGATTTAGCTCCCATATATAGCTTTCGCCATATTTACACTCATACGACCACAGAGGCCAATTTTTTGCTCCCATTTAGTTGAAATTTTGTACAGGGAGTAGAATTAGTTATGCGTGCCAAACTTGGTTGAAATCGGTTCAGATTTAGATATATCTCCCATATATATGTTTTTCTGATTTCGACAAAAATGGTCAAAATACCAACATTTTCCTGTAAAATCGCCACTGTTTAGTCGAAAAGTTGTAAAAATGACTCTAATTTTCCTAAACTTCTAATACATATATATCGAGCGATAAATCATAAATAAACTTTTGCGAAGTTTCCTTAAAATTGCTTCAGATTTAAATGTTTCCCATATTTATACACTTCACCACTACTGTGGTACAGGGTATAATAAGTTTGTGCATTTGTATGTAACGCCAAGAAATAATTGTCATAGACCCATCTTTTCGTATACCGATCGGCTTAGAATTAAATTCTGAGTCGATTTAGCAATGTCCGTCTGCCTGTCTGTCCGTCCGTCTGTCTGTATATGTAATTTTGTGCACAAAGTACAGGTCGCAGTTTAAGTCCGATCGTGCTCAAATTTGACATAACGTCTTTCTTCAGATAGAAGACAATCGCTATTGATTTTGGAAAAAATCGGTTCAGATTTAGATATAGCTGTCATATATAGTTATCACCGATTTGATCATAATTCACGTATTTATGAACCGACGTTCTTCAAATTTTGTACATTTGAATGTTTTGTCAGTCCCGTAAAAACTACCAAATATCAGCTAAATTGGTTCAGATTTAGATATAGCTCCGCTATATATCTTTCGTCCGATTTTGACTTATATGGCCCCAAAAGCAAGAGTTTTGCCCTGATTTGCTTCAAATTTTGTACAACGAGTACGTTTAATAGTATCGTTAATTGTGCCAAATTTAGTTGAAATCGGTTCAGATTTAGATATAACTCCCATATATATCTTTCGTCCGATTTTGACTTATATGGCCCCAAAAGCGAGAGTTTTGCCCTGATTTGCTTCAAATTTTGCACAACAAGTACGTTTAATAGTATCGTTAAGTGTGCTTAATTTGGTTAAAATCGGTTCCGATTTAGATATAGCTCCCATATATATCTTTCGTCCCATTTGGATTTATATGGCCTCAAAAGCCAGAGTTTTGCCCTGAGTTGCTTGAAATTTTGCACAAGGAGTACGTTTTATAGTATCGTTAGTTGTGCAAAATTTATTTGCAGTCGGTTCAGATTTAGATATAGCTCCCATATATATCATTCGCCCGATTTGGACTAATATGCCCACAGAGGCAAAAGTGTTACTCTGATTTACGTGAAATTTTGCAGAGGGAGTAGAATTGAACTTGAAACTTTGCACAGGCAGTAGAATTAAGGTTCTGCATATGCGTGTTTATTTTGGTTGAAATCGGTTCAGATTTTGATATAGCTCCCATATATATCTTTTGCCCGATTTTCCATCATATGACCACAGAGGTCAAAGTTGTTATCCGATTTACGTGAAATTTTGCACAGGGAGTAGATTCAACATAATAACTACACACAAAAAAAAATTCTGATTCAATCACGAAATTAATTGATCCAATTAATTTTTTAATTGAAATGTCTTCAATAACGAAAGTGATAGTATCAATCACAGTTTTAATTGGGCATAGAAAAAATTCTTGATTAAAAAATTAATTGATTTCATTGCCATATTTCAATTAATTTTTTAATTGATTCAATTAAAAATTTAATTGATGTTGATTGCAAAACTCAATTAATTTATTAATTAAAAAAAGGTAACTATTTTCAATTAAATTCTGAATTGGCTTAGAATTTTTATTTGGATTAACAATTGATTGTTTGAAAAAAAAAATTAATTAAAAATTTAAATAAATGTTCATCATCATCATAAACTGACTTAGTCTTCCGAATTTGATTAAAAGTTAATTGTATCAATTAACTTTTTAATTAAAAAATTTAAAATTTTCATTCATTGACTTAATTAACTTAATGTTTCTATCTTGATTAAAAAGTTAATTGTACCAATTAATTTATTAATTGAAAAAAATTTCAAATTCAATTAACTTTTTAATTGGAAATATTTTGGTGATATTTTTTTCTGTGTATGCATGTGAAAGTCGATTGCAATCGGTTCAGATTTCGATATAGATTCCATATATATGTTTTTCCTATTTAGGCAAAACTGGCCGAAATACCTACATTTTCCTTATCAAATCGCCACTGCTAAGTCGAAAACTTATCAAAATGACTCAAATTTTCCTATTACTCTATTACACATCTATCGACCGATAAATCATAAATACACTTTTGCGAAGTTGCCTCAAAATTGGTTCATACTTAAATGTTTCCTATATTTTTTTTTATTTTTTACTAACATTGTGTTCCACCTCAGCGCATTAGCCGACTTAAATGTAAAATCTATAAGTATTGCAGAACTCTGTACAGATCTGCTCAAATATACAGAATATATGTGTATGGATTCATATAGCATCCAACACATTGGACGGATTTGATATGGTATCGAAAATGTGGACTTACAAAGTGGTGAAGGGTATAATATAGTCGGCCCCGCCCGACTTTAGACTTTCCTTACTTGTTATACCCTCCATCATAGGATGGGGGTATATTAACTTTGTCATTCCGTTTGTAACACATCGAAATATTCCTCTAAGACCCCATAAAGTATATATATTCTGGGTCGTGATGAAATTCTGAGTCGATCTAAGCATGTCCGTCCGTCCGTCCGTCCGTCTGTTGAAATCACGCTAACTTCCGAACGAAACAAGCTATCGACTTGAAACTTGGCACAAGTAGTTGTTATCGATGTAGGTCGGATGGTATTGAAAATGGGCCATATCGGTCCACTTTTATGTATAGCCCCCATATAAAGGGACCCTCAGATTTGGCTTGTGGAGCCTCCAACAGAAGCATATTTCATCCGATCCGGCTGAAATTTGGTACATGGTGTTGGTATATGGTCTCTAACAACCATGAAAAATTGGTCCACATCGGTCCATAATTATATATAGCCCCCATATAAACCGATCCCTATATTTGGCTTGCGGAGCCTAAAAGAGAAGCAAATTTCATCCGATCCGGCTGAAATTTTGGTACATGGTGTTAGTATATGGTCTCTAACAACCACGCAAAAATTGGTCCACATCGGTCCATAATTATATATAGCCCCCATATAAACCGATCCCCAGATTTGGCTTGCGGAGCCTCAAAGAGAAGAAAATTTCATCCGATCCGGCTGAAATTTGGTACATGGTGTTGGTATATGGTCTCTAACAATCATGCAAAAATTGGTCCATATCGGTCCATAATTATATATAGCCCCCATATAAACCGATCTCCAGATTTGGCTTACGAAGCCTCAAAGAGAAGCAAATTTCATCCGATCCGGTTGTAATTTGGAACATGGTGTTAGTATATGATCTTTAACAAGCGTGCCAGAATTGGTCCATATCGGTCCATAATTATATATAGCCCCCATATAAAACGTTCTCCAGATTTGACCTCCGGAGCCTCTTGGAGTAGCAAAATTCATCCGATCCGGTTCAAATTAGGAACGTGGTGTTAGTAAATGGTCGCTAACAACCATACCAAAATTGGACCAATCACACAAAAATTGGTCCATATCGGTTCATAATCATGGTTGCCACTAGAGCCAAAAATAGTCTACCAAAATTTTATTTCTATAGAAAATTTTGTCAAAATTTTATTTCTAGAGAAAATTTTGTTAAAATTTTATTCGGTTCATAATAAAATTTTCATCATTGTCAAAATTTTATTTCTATAGAAAATTTTGTTCAAACTTTATTCGGTTCATAATCATGGTTGTCACTCGAGCCAAAAATAATCTACCAAGATTTTATTTCTGTAGAAAATTTTGTCAAAAGTTTATTTCTATAGAAAATTTTGTGAAAATTTTATTTCTATAGAAAATTGTGTTAAAATTTTATTTCTGTAGAAAATTTTGTCAAAATTTTATGTCTACTTTGTCAAACTGAATTATATACGTATTGGATCTTTCTTTTTTGATTTAATATATACCACGTATGGACTTACATACAATTTAGAAGATGGTGTTAGGAGGTTTTAAGATACCTTGCCATCGGCAAGCGTTACCGCAACTTAAGTAATTCGATTGTGGATGGCAGTGTTTAGAAGAAGTTTCTACACAATCCATGATGGAGGGTACATAAGCTTCGGCCTGGCCGAACTTACGGCCGTATATACTTGTTTTTTACTAACATTGTGTTCCACCCTAGTGCATTAGCCGACTTAAATTTTGAGTGTATAGATTTTGTAGAAGTCTAACAAATTCTGTACAGATCGAGTGATATTTAAATGTATGTACACACAAAAAAAAATATTTTTCTGATTCAATCACGAAATTAATTGATCCAATTAATTTTTTAATTGAAATGTCTTCAATCACGAAAATGATAGTATCAATCACAGTTTTAATTGGGCATAGAAAAAATCCTTGATTAAGAAATTAATTGATGTCATTAGCAATTTTCAATTAATTTTTTAATTGATTCAATTAAAAATTTAATTGATTTTGAATGCAAACCCCAATTAATTTTTTATTTAAAAAGGCAACTATTTTCAACTACTTTCTGAATTGGCTTAGAATTTTTATTTTGATTAAGAAATGTTCATCACTTTTTTTAACTGACTTCGTCTTCTGAATTTGATTAAAAAGTTAATTCTATCAATTAATTTTATAATTAAAAATTTTAAAATTTTCAATCATTGACTTAATTAACCTAATTAACCTAATGTTTCTACCTTGATTAAAAAGTTAATTATATCAATTAATTTATTAATTGAAAAAACATTCAACTTCAATTAACTTTTTAATTGGAAATATTCTGGTGATATTTTTTTCTGTGTATTTGGGACAAACCTTTTTATATAGCCCGCAACACCTTTGACGGATGTGATATGGTATCGAACATTTAGATCTACAAAGTGGTGCAGGGTATAATATAGTCGGTCCCGCCCGACTTTAGACTTTCCTTACTTGTTTTTTTTTTTCAAAATATTCCCCATTAAGATCTGTAAAATTTTGCATGCGTTTAAAAAGCGCTTATCGAAGCAATTTTGCCACTCTGATTGAGGATTCAGTTAAAGATTTCATGTATATTTCTGAATTTTATATGTTTTGTTTTTAATTTCTTTCTCTTAAAAAATCACTCTTTATATTTCCTATACCTAAATTTGAAAGTGATTTGCATTTTAAAGGTATCCTTAATATAATTTCTCGCTTCCTTGGATCGGAATTAATATCCAAATATTTAAATGAAGAAGATAAAATCTTTTTTTTTTCTCTGTATATTTTAATTTCGTGTCCCAATTTCACTTGATAAATATTTGCTTTGTATTGTCTATATAGCACACACAAATTCATCAAAGTGATGGCAGTTTTCATTGATGTTGTCTATCATAGAGCAATAACCGCAAAATTGCCACTTTAATTAAAGTTGCAACTCTTACATCGGTTGGATTTAATTACTGCATAAAATTTCATTTCCAGATCATCAAAATGGCCAACAGCAACATTATCATCATTAGCATCGCAATCATGATATCCATAAGCAAAGCAAACATCAATATTCGCATGGCAATGTGGTAGGCCTGTGGTATTTGTTAGGATACTTCGAACTTAGCTTGTGTCACAAAGTTAAGTTCTGGCCACTTGTAAAACAAACAAACCAAAAATATGCAATATCAGCAAATGGCAGCAACCGCAAGCAAACGGAAACATTTCCTATAGAAATGAACCCCTAATGAATCAAATTGATCCACAAGCTAACATAAATCCCAAACATATTTTGCATGAAGCACTTATAGTTTTGTGATTACTGCCGAAACATTATGATGCTAGTTTTGTGTGAAAATATAAGCAATTTGACAACGGTCGTCACTCGTGCCAAAAATAATCTACCAAAATTTTAAGAATATTTTACTAAAAATCACTTAACTATAATGACAAAAGAGATGTGGTATCACAATGGACTGAATAGTCTAAGTGAGCCTGATACATCGGGTTGCCACCTAACCTAACCTAACTGTAAGGACAAAACGACTTTGTCGACATTGAAAAGTTTATCGACTTTTGGTCAAGGAAAAACTTTATATCATAGAAATGCGTCTGCAATGCTAACCCAGCAAAAAAAGCTTCCAAAAAGGTAGTTTGAATCCCCAATTTGTGATCCGGAAGTAGTGCAAACTTGGATCAACTCCAATGAATTTTACATGGGCTGGTCATAGCACGGAAGTGCTTCATTTTTGGATACTTTATATTGCTTTAGAAGTTGTGCCTTGGAAGTTCATTTGGATGAAGAAATTTAAAAAAACTAAAAAACACAAATTTTCCAATTTCACTTTTTATACCCTAAACCACATAGTGGTCAGGGTATAATAAGTTTGATCGGCCAAAAAATGTGCCTACCAGAAATATTGATTTTAGACCCTATAAAATATATACCGATCGACTCAGAATCACCTCCTGAGTCGATCTAGCGCTTGGTGTCCGTCCGTCCGTCTTTCCATGTATTTGTTGTACACAGGATTCCGGTCGCAATTATTAACCGATTTGGATGAAATTTGGTACAGGGTGTTGTTTGGGCACAAGGACGAACGCTATTGAATTTGGAAGAAATTGGATCAAATTTAGATATTTATCCTATAAATATGTATCGCCCGATTTTCCCAAATTTGGCCAAAACAATCTTATTTATTAAGCGATCTTACACAAACTTGGCTTACTCTAATCTTTTATGGTACTGACAATATGTGCCTAAAATAATCGAAATCGGTTCAGATTTAGATATAGCTCCCATATATATGTATCGCCCGATATTGCCAAATTTGGCCGTAAAACCCTTATTTATAAACCGATAGTACTCAAAGTTGGCTAAATATAATCTTCTATTGTTCTAACCAGGGCTGTGGAGTCGAGCCAATTTTGCTCGACTCCGACTCCGACTCCAGCATTTTTCATCAACTCGACTCCGACTCCGACTCCGGAGTCGATTCCGGGTAATATAACTAAATCTCATTTTAATACCACTAATTTGTAGTTCTATTGTGGGGGTACCGTAAGTGGATCGATATAAAGTATCGTATTTATTTATGTGTGCAAAAAAGGTCTTAATTTCACATTAGATGCCAATTGAACTCTATATTTCGAATTTAGGGCAATGTTTAATAAATAAAATAATGATATAAACACCCATTATAATATGAGAAGATACCAACAGTATATGTATTTGTGGACCAAAATTATTGATACTATCTCAAATCCTTTAAGTTTGTTGCGAGCTATATAAAGGTTTATATTCCCATCTGCATGAATTTGAATCTGAATCGATTTAGACAAATTTGTATACACTTTTACAAAATCTATGTACTTAAAATTTACATCTAACGTTATGGGAAATATTTATAATTGCAAAAATGCATTTATGATTCATTCATTGAAAAATTTGAAAATTTGAGTCATTTCTACAAGTTTTCGACTTAGCAGTGAGTATCAGTGAGTATACAATTTTGGAAAAATTTTTGTCTAGTAAATAAAATTTTGCAAAATTTTCTATAGAAATAAAATTTTCCAAAATATTCTATAGAAACAAAATTTTGACTAAATTTTCTATAGAAATACAATTTTGACTAAATTTTATATAAAAAAATATTTCTATAGTAATAAAATTTTGAATACATTTTTTATAGCAGTGAGTACCAGTGAGCATCAGTAAGAAAAAAAAATTTTGAGAAAATTTGCTTTAGAAATAAAATGTGACAATTTTTTCTTATAGAAATAAAATTTTGAAAAAATTATCAATAAAAATACAATTTTAGAAAAATTTTTGTGTAGTAAATAAAATTCTGCAAAATATTCTACAGGCGCAAAATTATGACTAAATTTTCTATAGAAATAAAATTTTGACTTAAATTTTTATAGAAAGAAAATCTATATATATAAAATTCAATCTATGTTTGTTTATTTGTTTGTTTGTTTGTTTGTTTGTTTGTATGTTCCGAGTTGGCTCCGAAACGGCTGAACCGATTTACTTGAAACTTTCAGAGATCGTAGGGGGCGTTCATGTGGTGAAAATAGGGTACCTCATTTTTTGACACCTGCTCGCGAAGGGGGACCTCCCCTTTATCGGACTTTTTGAAAATTGGACCAAAGTTGACCGATTTGCTTGAAATTTTCATTGAAGATTGGGGTTGGCATCTAGACAAAGATCCGTTACTTTATATTTCGATATTTGGTGGCGGAGGGGGTCCTCCCCTTTGTTCGACTTTTTTTTTAAAGTGCAGTGAAAAAACTAAAATTCTCTAAATTATCTGAGATTTACAGAGAACATGCGGTGAGGTTATGAAATTAATATGGGGTACCTGATGATTTCATATGTGGACGGGGAGGGGGTCCTCCCCCTTGCCCTACTTTTTGAAACTTTGAACAAAATTATGCGATTTGCTTGAAATTTTCATACCCAAAAATGTATATGCTTGAAGCAAAATATGTTTGGGAGTATATGTTACAGAAGCGATTTTTTGTGAGGGTGTAGCACTAACTGTATGTGCAAAATTTCTTCGAAATCGGTTCAAATTTAGATATAGCTCCCATATATATGTATCGCCCTATTTTGAAAAATTTGCCTTTAATAACCTTATTTTTGACCATAGGAGCTTCATTTATTAAATGATCGTACTCAAATTTTACACAAAGTAACCTTCTGTGATATCATTCATACCAGCAAAATATTATACAAATTGGTTCAGATTTAGATATAGGCCCCATATATATGCATCGCTCGATTTTGTCATATTTGGCCATAATACTCTTATTTATTAATCTATGTTATTCAAAATTCAAATTTTGATGTACTAGCTGATCGTATTTAGACTTACATGTAGCTCTTACATAAATCTATTGCCCTATTTGCAGAAATTTGGATTTATTACCACAACTAATTGACCGATTTCCTCTTTTTTAATAATGGACTCAATATTAGTGGCATACTAACACTTTTGGTGCAAAATAAACTATAGCTCCTAATATTAGACATTTCTGCTCAGATTGTCAAAACTTTATTCTTGTAGAAAATTTTGTCAATATTTTATTTCTATAGAAATTTTTGTCAAAATTGTATTTCTATAGATTTTTTTTTTTTCAAAATATTATTTCTATACAAATTTTCTCAAAATGTTATTTCTATGGATTTTTTTCTCAAAATTTTATTTCTATAGAATTTATTACCAAAACTTTATTTCTATAGAATTTTTTTAAAAAAAAATTGTTTATAGAAAGTTTTTCCAAAATTTTATCTCTATGGAGATTTAACAAAAAAAAAAAAACTATTTTTGGTAGAATTCTACCAACTGTGGCAACCGTGGTGGTAATACAAATTTATTTTCTAGGTTATATACATTGCATTTTCATGTTTTAAGATAATAAAGTACTTATTTAGAACCATTTTTGTTTTGTAAAGTTTGTTTAAACTTAACGAAAAATATTGTAGGGAAAGTTGTTTGGGAAAGTAGGGAACTTTTTTTGTCCTTTAAGGATAAACCGAATATTTTCGCTGACAACACTGACTATGAGCTATAGTCAGATTGAGACAAAACACCCATAAACATGTAGCCCTTAATTTTCTTAAATATGCAACTGCGGTTTATCTCCCAGACCTATGTCAATGTTACCCCACAAATGCTTATGATTACTAATTCAGTAAGGGTGGTTTAGACTATGATATAGTCGGCCCCGCCCGACTTTCTACTTTACTTACTTGTTTTAATTAAAAATAGCCTCATATCACTTTTAACATATGGTTATTATCGAAATTTGTTGGTGTTCCAATACTTGTGTTTGCCACTGTACGTAGATATATGTATGGTGCAACTATATATAATATGGATTTCCCGACTAATACTTGTTCACTTGTGCGCTCTTATTCTCGTTTTACGCAACATAGTTAGAAGAACACAAATACACATACACACACACACATACGCACAACATTGTTTCACTAAACGAAAGTACTGTAGCGTGTAATTGCATATAAGACAAAGCTAGAGAAGAAATGAAAGTAAATGAGAGAACGAGTGAACAACTGACGTCATTATTAAATGGCTCAAGAGCACTGTTCAACTTTCCTCTTCCGTTGCCCGGAAGTTGTCACAAAAATTGTCAATTCAACTGCAGCAGCAGCAGCAATGACAAGAAGAAAACTGAATCAACTAACAACTTAAGGTAAACAACAGAAATAATGTTTTCTCCATCTCCCTTTTATGGACATTGAAAAATACACTCAAAAAAAAGTTTTTTACTTTGAATTTAAAGATATTGATCTTACTATAAGGAGTTTGGTACTGATTCCGAGACAAAGATGCGGCTTCTTTAAAATAACGATTTTTTAGAAAGCTATCAAGAAAAAATACTTTAGTCGACAGCGAAATTTTAAACAAACGAAATTTCCCTACACTGACGAAAAAGACTGTTTTTCATATGTTTGGGTGTAAAAATGATATGCTTGGAACTCAATTTTTTAAAAAAACACAATATTTTTAAGTTCAAGCATATAATGTTCATAAAATAGCAGAACATATTTGGGACATATATGTTAGTATGTTAGAACATATTATGTTTGAGACATAAAATTTTTGTAAATATTATATGCTTAGATGCAAACTTATATTAATTTAGATAGACTATAAACACAGATGTGTTTAGAAAGAGAGACCTAGAGAATATCCCAGCAAAAACAAGTATAAACGGCCGTAAGTTCGGCCAGGCCGAATCTTATGTACCCTCCACCATGGATTGCGTAGAAACTTCTACGATAGACTGTCATCCACAATCGAATTACTTGGGTTGTGGTATCTTAAATCGTTTTCTAAATTGTGAGTTAGTCCATACGTGGCATATATTAGACAAAAAAGGTATGTAAAGGTAAGTCTACAAATAATTACGAATCGATATGGACTTTTGCACGGTACGTAGAGAGCCAGAATTGAAATATGGCGGTCGCTTATATGGGGGCTATATACAATTATGAACTTTATATGGACCAATTTTTGTGCAATTGGGGATTGCTCTGAGGGCTATATATAACTATAAACCGATATGGACCTAGTTAGGCATGGTTGTTAACGGCCATATACAAGCACAATGTACCAAATTTCAACTGACTCAGAGGAAACTTACTCCTCCAAGAGGCTCCAAAACCAAATCTCGGAATCGGTTGATATGCTAACATCACGTACCAAATATCAACTGAATCAGATGAATTTTTGTCTTCCAAGAGGCTCCGGAGGTCCTATCTTGCGATCGGTTTATATGGAGCTATATATAATTATGCACCGATGTGGACCAATTTTTGCATGGTCATTAGAGACCATATACTAGCACCATGTACCAAATTTCAGCCGGATCGGATGAAATTTGCTTCACTTAGAGGCTCCGAAAGCCAAATCGGGGGATTCGTTTATATGTGGACTATATATAATTATGGACCGATATGGACCAAATTTCGCATGGTTGCTAAAGACCATATACTAACACAATGTACCAAATTTCAGCCGGATTGGATGAAATTTGCTTCTCTTACAGGCTCCGAAAGCCAAATCGGGGGATCGGTTTATATGGGGACTATATATAATTATGGACCGATGTGGACCAATTTTTGCATGGTTGTTAGAGACCATATACTAACACCATGTACCAAATTTCAGCCGGATCGGATGAAATTTGCTTCTCTTAGAGGCTCCAAAAGCCAAATCGGGGGATCGGTTTATATGGGGGCTATATATAATTATGGACCGATGTGGACCAATTTTTGCACGGTTGTTAGAGACCATATACTAACACCATGTACCAAATTTCAGCTGGATCGGATGAAATTTACTTCTCTTAGAGGCTCCGCAAGCCAAATCGGGGGATCGGTTTATATGGGGGCTGTATATAATTATGGACCGATATGGACCAATTTTTGCATGGTTGTTAGAGACCATATACTAACACCATGTACCAAATTTCAGCCGGATCGGATGAAATTTGCTTCTCTTAGAGGCTCCAAAAGCCAAATCGGGGGATCGGTTTATATGGGGACTATATATAATTATGGACCGATGTGGACCAATTTTTGCACGGTTGTTAGAGACCATTTACTAGCACTATGTACCAAATTTCAGCCGGATTGGATGAAATTTGCTTCTCTTACAGGCTCCGAAAGCCAAATCGGGGGATCGGTTTATATGGGGACTATATATAATTATGGACCGATGTGGACCAATTTTTGCATGGTTATTAGATACCATATACTAACACCATGTACCAAATTTCAGCCAGATTGGATGAAATTTGCTTCTCTTAGAGCAATCGCAAGCCAAATTTGGGGGTCCGTTTACATGGGGGCTATACGTAAAAGTGGACCGATATGGCCCATTTTCAATACCATCCGACCTACATCAATAACAACTACTTGTGCCAAGTTTCAAGTCGATAGCTTGTTTCGTTCGGAAGTTAGCGTGATTTCAAGAGACGGACGGACGGACGGACATGCACAGATCGACTCAGAATTTCACCACGACCCATAATATATATACTTTATGGGGTCTTAGAGCAATATTTCAATGTGTTACAAACGGAATGACAAAGTTAATATACCCCCATCCTATGGTGGAGGGTATAAAAAATTAATTTCATCCCCGCTGGGATTTGAACCTGTGCCGTTTGACTTTTTCGCTTCCATGGAAGATCTTTTGAGAGGGTTTTGCAAATTACGAGAATTTTTATTTTTTTTGTTGATTTCTAATGGAAAAAATATATTTATACGAAAATATATGGCGAAAATATAAAGTAAAAACGATGCATGATATAAAAAATAATTTTTTAGAAAAATATTTGATAGAAAACTTGCCGCTGGTGAGATTTGAGCCTGCGTTTCTTATTTTTTTTGTACATACTAATAAAGAACATCTCGAGAAGCAATTAGAATGTTATTCCTTGGTGTCGTATTACGATCATATCACAAACATTTAAATTGAACTTTCGACGCTTTATGTTCAATGGCGTTAGTGGCTGAGTGTGCTAAGGCGTTCTGTTATGGTGCCAGCAAACCCAGGTTCAACCCCTGGTCGGAGCGAAAAAGTTTTTCAAATTGTAAAAATTAGATAATAGGAAAATAATTGCGTAATAAAATATATGGATGAAAAAAGTGAAATTGGCCAAAAACATTTTTTTTTTGTTCTTAAATTTCTTTATTATACCCTCCACCATAGGATGGGGGTATATTAACTTTGTCATTCCGTTTGTAACACATCGAAATATTGCTCTAAGACCCCATAAAGTATATATGTTCTGGGTCGTGGTGAAATTCTGAGTCGATCTGAGCATGTCCGTTTGTTGAAATCACGCTTACTTCCGAACGAAACAAGCTATCGACTTGTAACATGGCACAAGTAGTTGTTATTGATGTAGATCGGATGGTATTGAAAATGGGCCATATTTTACGTATAGCCCCCATATAACCGGACCCCCAAATTTGGCTTGCGAAGCCTCTAAGAGAAGCATGTTTCATCCGATCTGGCTGAAATTTGGTACACAGTGTGAGTATATAGTCTCTAACAACCATGCAAAAATTGGTCCATATCGGTCTATAATTATATGCATAGCCCCCATATAAACCGATCCCCCGATTTGACATGCAGAGGCTCAAAGAGAAAAAAATTTCATCCGATCCGGCTGAAATCTGGTACGTGGTGTAAGTATATGGTCTCTAACAACTATGCAAAAATTGGTCCATATCGGTCCATAATTATATGTAGCCCCCATATAAACCGATTGTCAGATTTGACCTCCGGAGCCTCTTGGAAGACCAAAATTCATCTGATTCAGTTGAAATTCGGTACGTGGTTTTAATATATGGCCTCAAACACCCATGCAAAAATTGGTCGAAATCTGTCCACAATTATATATAGCCCCCATATAAACCGATCCCCAGATTTGATCTCCGGAGTCCCTTGGAAGAGCAAAATTCATCCGATTCGTTTGAAATTTGGTACGTGATGTTAGTATATGGTCTCTAACAACCATGCACGAATTGGTCCATAATTATATGTAGCCCCCATATAAACCGATCCCCAGATTTGATCTCAGGAGCCTTTTGGAGGAGCAAATTTCATCCGAGTCAGTTGAGATTTGTTACATTGTGCTAGTATATGGCCGTTAACAACCATGCCTAACTAGGTCCATATCGGTCTATAGTTATATATAGCCTTCAGATATTTATCTGAAAAGCGCGGAATAAACAGAAAAAAGTTAAGTGTTTTGGAAACTTCCATCTCTGTTATGAACACATGTTAAATTTTGTTTAGATCTGGCAAATCCTTCATATAGAAACAGGTGTTCAAAAAAGACGCATCCGCAATTTTTTTACAATGGAAAAATTAGAAATGCGTGCTGTCATTAAATATTTACATAAAAAAGGTTTATCGGTACAATAAATTCATAATCATATGGTGAATGTGTTTGGTGAAAGTGCTCCTTCATATGCAACGGTAAAAAATTGGTTTGCTGAATTTAAACATGGTCGTACAAGATGGACCACGTAGTGGACGTCCAAAAACAGCAACAACAACAGAAATTATAGCCACAGTGCATGATATGGTATTAAATGATCGACGAATAAAAGTACGTGAAATTGCTAATATCATGGGCATCTCAAATGATCGAGATCGATGATCGAATTTTGCCTGAAGAACTACAGATGAACAAGTATATACGGCCGTAAGTTCGGCCAGGCCGAATCTTATGTACCCTCCACCATGGATTGCGTAGAAACTTTTATGAAAGACTAACATCCACAATCGAATCACTTGGGTTGTGGTATCTTAAAACTTCTTAACATCGTTTTCTAAATTGTGAGTTAGTCCATACGTGGTATATATTAGACAAAAAAGTTATATATAGTTAAGTCTTCAAATAATTGGGAATCGTTATGGACTTTTTGCACGGTACGTAGGGAGCCAGAATTGAAATATGGGGGTCGCTTATATGGGGGCTATATAAAATTATGAACTTGATATGGACCAATTTTTGTGTGATTGGGGATCGATTTATCTGAAGGCCATATATAACTATAGACCGATATGAACCTAGTTAGGAATGGTTGTTAACGACAATATACTAGCACAATGTACCAAATTTCAACTCACTCGGATGAAATTTGCTCCTCCAAGAGGCTCCAAAACCTAATCTCGGGAGCGGTTTATATGAGGCTATGTATGATTATGGACTGATATGGACCACTTTTGGCATGGTTGTTAAATATCATATACTTCCACCACGTACCAAATTTCAAGCAGATCGGATGAATTTTGCTTCTCCAAAAGGCACCGAAGGTCAAATCTGGGGATCGGTTTATATGGGAGCTGTATATAATTATGGACTGATTCCTGCATGGTTGCTGGATACCATATACTAACATCCCGTACCAAATTTCAACCGAATGGGAAGAATTTTGCTCTTCCAAGGGGCTCTGTAGGTCAAATCTGGGGATCGGTTTATATGAGGCCTATATATAATTATGGACCGATATCGGCCAATTTTTGCATGGGAGTTTGAGGCCATATATTAACACCACGTACCAAAGTTCAACTGAACCAGATGAATTTTGGTCTTCCAAGAGGCTCCGGAGGACAAATCTGGTGATCGGTTTATATGGGGGCTATATATAATTTTGGACCTATGTGGACCAATTTTTGCATGGTTGTTAGAGACCATATACTAACACCATGTACCAAATTTCAGCCGGATCGGATGAAATTTGCTTCTCTTAGCGGCCTCGCAATCCAAATCGGGGGATCGGTTTATATGGGGGCTATATATAATTATGGACCGATATGGACCAATTTGTGCATGGTTATTGCAGACCATATGCTAACACCATGTACCAAATTCCAGCCGGATCGGATGAAATTTGCTTCTCTTAGACGCCTCGTGAGCCAAATCGGGGGATCGGTTTATATGGGGGCTATATATAATTATGGACCGATGTGGACCAATTTTTGCATGGTTATTAGAGACCATATACTCACACCATGTACCAAATTTCAGCCGGATCGGATGAAATTTGCTTCTCTTATAGGCTTCGCAAGCCAAATTTGGGGGTACGTTTATATGGGGGCTATACGTAAAAATGGACCGATATGGCCCATTTGCAATACCATCTGACCTACATCAATAACAACTACTTGTGCCAAGTTTCAAGTCGATAGCTTGTTTCGTTCGGAAGTTAGCGTGATTTCAACAGACGGACGGACGGACGGACGGACATGCTCAGATCGACTCAGAATTTCACCACGACCCAGAATATATATACTTTATGGGGTCTTAGAGCAATAGCTCGATGTGTTACAAACGGAATGACAAAGTTAATATACCCCCCATCCTATGGTGGAGGGTATAAAAAGCTTTCTGCAAGATGGGTGCCGCATTTGTTAACAGTCGATCAAAAACGCATAAGAATTAACATTTCTCAAGCTTGTTTGGATCGTTTTAAGCGAAATAAAATGGATTTTAAGCGTTGTTTCATAACTGTTGATGAGACATGGATCCACCACTATACTCCAGAGACAAAAGAACAATCCAAACAATGGACTAAAGCTGGAGGAAGTGCCCCAAAGAAAGCAAAAACAATTCAATCGGCTGATAAGGTTATGGCAACGGGTTTTTGGGACTTCAAAGGTATTTTATTGATTGACTATCTGCAAAAGGGTAAAACAATAAATTCAGTGTACTATTGCAACCTTTTGGATCAATTAAATGTACAAATTCGATCAATTAAATGTACAAATTCCTTGCTTACAACACAAAAGAATAATTTTTCATCAAGACAATGCACCAGCGCACAAGAGTGTTTCAACAATGGCTAAAATCAACGAATTAAAGTACGAGTTGCTTGACCACCCACCTTATTCTCCTGGTTTAGCTCAGAGTGACTTTTAATTGTTCCCAAATCTAAAAAGAAAATACTTGCTGGCAAGCGTTTTACCTCAATTGAAGATGCAATTACAGTTGTAAACCACTATTTTGAAGACCTTGAGGAAAACTATTTCAATCAAGGGATAGAGTTGATAGAAAAGCGTTGGACTAAGTGTATTGAAGTTTCAGGAGATTATATTGAAAAATAAAAATATTTTTGAAAAACTAACTATTCTCTTTCATTGGTAGGCTAAGAGTTTCCGAACCGCCCTCGTAGACTTTGATCACAAAAATGAGTTCACAGACAGACGGACGGGCATGGCTAGATCGACGCAGGAACCCACCCTGAGCATTATTGCCAAATAATATCGTCTCATTCTGGATGTTGCAAACATATGCACTAACTTATAATACCCTGTTCCACAGTGTGGCGCAGGGTATAAAAATTAAAAGTTGATAAAATTTTCCAATAGCCGAGGGAACCAATTTTAAAGGCGTGTCAGTAGGGTTTCGGTCCACTTAGGATCTCAAAATTTAGCTCACTACTTGGTCAATATTTCGGCACTAACCATACACAATTTCAACGAGTGATCTGTTACTGTTCCCAAATAACGGACATTTTGCTATTTGTGTTATCTCACCCTTTGTATGGGAGGTACGTCAAGGAGTGGTGCTCTCGGAACCAAACTTCGCATTTTTTCTAAGTTTTGACCATCAAAAAGGCCGTTCAAAGTTTTGCTTTCCTACGATGCCTCCTTCTATTTTTGTCCATTCGTTCTATGGAATCGAAGCAATGTGCGTCTTGTTGAAAGTGAAGCTCTTGCGTTTTGCTAAAAAAAAAGTTGGATATCATCCCACGGGAGCCACCGTGGTGCAATGGTTAGCATGCCCGCCTTGCATACACAAGCTCGTGGGTTCGATTCCTGCTTCGACCGAACACCAAAAAGTTTTTCAGCGGTGAATTATCCCACCTCAGTAATGCTGGTGACATTTCTGAGGGTTTCAAAGCTTCTCTAAGTGGTTTCACTGCAATGTGGAACGCCGTTCGGACTCGGCTATAAAAAGGAGGTCCCTTGTCATTGAGCTTAACATGGAATCGGGCAGCACTCAGTGATAAGAGAGAAGTTCACAAATTTGGTATCACAATGGACTGAATAGTCTACACCCAGAGAAATGATTGGTTGGAATTCGATTACGACAGCAGTTTGATAGTGGAGACCCACAATTTTTAATTGTGTGGAATAATTGTTAGTTATTTCTCTTGTTTGATAGTTTATATAATCAATATAACGGTGGTGTGACCAAAAGTTGGCACACACGACCAAATATTGGTCGTTATTTATACATTGAAGTAACTAACCATTTCAATTTATTCCACCCTGTTGTGATAACCGATTTGTTTTGCCAATGTGTCACCAAACCCAACTGAAAGTCCGCCTAGCCAATAAGTTGGTTGTGTTAACAAATGTTATAGTTATAAAGGAATTTGTTACTATGGACTACATAAATATGACAATAAATAAGTTGTTGTTTGATTTCATTAATTATAAACTCTAAATTTTCAAAATTTCAATACAATTCAAATTTTTCATGTCGAGTACCCAATATTAGAGAAAATTCTGGCCATAAAGACTTGCTGTGAATTAGGTATATATTCTTTTTAATTCGGTAGCTACATTCTTAATTGGTGAGTAACATAATCATCAAATGAAATTAATACCACTCACTCACTTACGTTCTTCCCAACTAGAGATATTTTAACAAATGTGACAATTTCCGAGGATGGGAATGGTAAATATATAGATTGGCTACCTCGCCATCGAACTTAAAATCGATCAGAACTGAAGAAAGATTCTGGTGCAAAGACATAACAACATGTCAAGGTCCATGCGTGAGTCACGATCGGGTAATTGTGAGTGGAGCATCAGCAGCATCTGCATCATTTCCATTCAGTTTTTAATTATTAATTAATAATTTAATTAAATACAGACTAAAATAAATTCACCAAATGGTTTCTTTAATTTCTCAAGCATTGGTTGTCCGAAAATAATAAATAGTTGTTTCAACAAACGAATAAAATCTTATTGGTTGGGATTACCAATTAGACTTATAATGTGCCTAAATTTTAGTTATCGAAACAATTTGATATACTGTTGTGCAGAACAAAAGTTGGTTGCTTTGACAAATTTTGTCAGTTATATTCTGGTAGATGGGACCAAATAATTTGGTTGGCAAAAGAATTGGTTGGCACAACAAATTTGTTTTCTGTGTGTAAGTGAGCCTGATACATCGGGCTGCCACCTAACCTAACCTAACCTAACCTATCATCCCACGGTACCGCTCACCATTCACATTTACGTTACGTTATGTTACGTTACGATTCGCATCATATTTGTGGTATTACGGTCCCAATGATGCCCATCAGCCCATAAACCGCACTAAAGTGTGACATTTTCCGAATGCATTTGTAGCTTTTGCAATGCTTCTGGCTGATCATCATTCAAAAATCAACACTAACCCAAAATGAACTTCGTCGCTGAATACATTGTTTTTTGAGCGATAAACTTTCTTATTTTTATCAGAGCACGAATTTTCATAATAAAATTTAATAATTTGTATGAGTTTCTCATGATTAACTCACAGGCCAAACTGACGATGTTAGACAGCGAAAGAAAACACGAGCCGTGCCAAAGGATTTTTAAATCATTTATGGCAAAAAGATAATAGCTAAAAATCACCCTTTATTTATATTAGTCGATGTTGAATAATCGATTTTTTTAAAAAGTCGACTTCAAATTTTCGATTTTTTTAATCTCTTATCTTCATTTATTCCATCACAGCTATGGCCAAGGACTGCAAAAGGATTTGTCTGATTTAACTTTTAACTTCTTTGCATTTTATTCTCATAGGAAAATCAACTATTGTTTCCATAACTACAAATTGTAATAATTAAAAAGAAACAAAAAAAAACAAAGGAAAACAAATTCTGGTGCAAATTGTTTATAAATTATTGTTGCAATTGTTGTTGTGACATACTTGCATGCATATGAACATGCCATAACATCGGAACATTGTTGTGGCATCAAAGCCAAATCGAATGAAATGAGAACTTTGAAAAACAAAAACGAATTGGAAACATAAAAGAAAAGTTCTTCATTGCCAGTAGGCAAAATCACACATGAATGGGCGACGATATCTCATCCATACACTGCTGTATTCATACAAGTTTTTTTTCAGTTTTGTTTTGTAATATTTCCATAACATAATTAAAATTCATATAAAAAGAAGTCGAGAGATGTAATGTGGTTCACAGCCCTGAAATGAAAAAAAAATCCTCTCGCTTTTTCTTCACCCCTCCCTATATTGAAAGTAACCTGCATATGGAAACTACGGAAGTTTAACTCTTGGATAACAAGTCATGAGAGCTAAATAAAAACATGTTAGGTTAGGTTAGGTATATAGGCAGACCGTTATTTTCGGCTTGCATTGACTATTCAGGCTATTCATTGAAACAAAAAAGTATGCCCGGTTCCAAAGAATTTTGCTTTACACTAATGATTTTGGTTTTTAAATTAAAGTTTTGGGTACTTGATTCTAGGAAACAAATTTTAATCAACAAATAGAAAAAATTATTTTCCAAAATCGTGAACGGACGGTAACAAACTGAAATGGAAACGTTCACGAAAAATCAAAACGGAATGTTCACAGTTTCATAGTTGATACTTTAGTCATTTTTCATTATTATTTCGTAAAAATTTGTAATAATAAATACTCGATGCATTTACAAGGAAAAATTGTAAGCGATTAGAATAAATGTGAATCAGTAAAGGAAAACCCACTCTTCTGATGAATCGCAGTTCAATCTGAATAGTTTGGATGATTTCAGGCTAATACGCAGACCTGAACATCTTAATCCTCGTTATGCTAGAGATACCTCAACTAATAGAAAAAATTACATTCCAAAATCGTGAACGGACGGACGGTAACAAAATGAAACGGAAACGTCCACGAAAAATCAAAACGGAATGTTCACAGTTTCGTTCACGGGCGTTCACGATTTCATGAACGGGGTTCGTTTTTATTTCAAGTTCACAAATGTGGTATCACAATGGACTGAATAGTCTAAGTGAGCCTGATACATCGGGCTGCCACCTAACCTAACCTTCCTTTTCATTTGGACATGAAAAGTCTTAAGATCTTCGTTAGATGTTCTTATGGCAACTCCGTCGGTGGTGCAATATTCTTAAGCGACTGTTAACGCGTATGGAGCAGATAATCAAGGTTCCAGTCATGGCTACGAATTTGTATACCCTCCACCATAGGATGGAGGGTATATTAACTTTGTCATTCCGTTTGTAACACATCGAAATATTGCTCTAAGACCCCATGAAGTATATATATTCTGGGTCGTGGTGATATCCTGGGTCGATCTAAGCATTTCCGTCCGTCCGTCTGTTGAAATCACGCTAACTTCCTAACGAAACAAGCTATCGACTTGAAACTTGGCACAAGTAGTTGTTATTGATGTGGGTTGGACGGTATTGAAAATGGGCCATATCGGACCACATTTACGTGTAGCCCCAATATAAACCGACGCTCAGATTTGGCTTCGGGAGCCTCATGGATGAGCAAAATTCATCCGATCCGGATGAAATTTGGTACATGGTGTTGGTATGTGGTCTCTAACAATCATGCAAAAATTGGTCCATGTCGGTCCATAATTATATATAGCCCCCATATAAAGCGATTCCCAGTTTTGGCTTGTGGAGCCTCTAAGAGAAGCAAATTTCATTCGATGCGGCTGAAATTTGGTATATGATGTTAGTATATGGTCTCTCACAACTACGCAAAAATTGGTTCACATCGGTCCCTAATTATATATAGCCCCCATATAAACCGATCCCTCGATTTGGCTTGCGGAGCCTCTAAGAGAAGCAAATTTCATCCGACCCGGCTGAAATTTGGTACATGGTGTAAGTTATTGTCTCTAACAACTACGCAAAAATTGGTTCACATCGGTCCATAAATATATATAGCCCCCATATAAACCAAATTCATCCAATTCGGTTGAAATTTGGTACGTAGTGTCAGTATATGGTCTCTAACAATTATGGAGGAATTGGTCCATATCGGTCCATAATTATATGTAGCCCCCATATAAACCGATCCCTAGATTTGACCTCCGGAGCTTCTTGGAGGAGCAAAATTCATCTGATCCGGTTGAAATTTGGAACATGGTGTTAGAATGTGGTCTCTAACAAATACGCAAGAATTGGTCCATATCGGTCCATAATTATATATAGCCCCCATATAAACCGTTCCCCAGATTTGATCTCCGGAGCCTCTTGGAGGAGCAAAATTCATCCGATCCGGATGAAATTTGCAACGTGGTGTTAGTATAAGGTCGCTAATAACCATGCTAAAATTGGTCTATATCGGTCTATAGTTATATATAGCCGATCCCCAATCACACAAAAATTGGTCCATATCGGTTCATAATCATGGTTGCCACTCGAGCCAAAAATTAATCTACCAAAATTTTATTTTTATAGAAAACATTGTCAAAATGTTATTTCTATAGAAAATTTTGTCAAAATTTTATTTCTATAAAAAATTTTGTCAAAATTTTATTTCTATAGAAAATTTTGTCAAAATGTTATTTCTATAGAAAATTTTGTTAAAATTTTATTTCTTTAGAAAATTTTGTCAAAATTTTATTTCTATAGAAAATGTAGTCAAAATTTTATTTCTATAGAAACTTTAAACTTAATTATATACGTATTTAATCGGCCTTATTTAGTTTAATATATACCACGTATGGACTATGTGGTATATATTACGGTGTTAGGAGGTTTTAAGATACCTTGCCATTGGCAAGTGTTACCGCAACCCAAGTAGTTCGTTTGTGGATGACAGTCTTCAGTAGAAGTTTCTACGCAATCCATGGTGGAGGGTACATAAGCTTCGGCCTGGCCGAACTTACGGCCGTATATACTTGTTTTGTTTAATATATACCCCGTATGGACTAACTTACAATTGAGAAGACGGTGTTAAGAAGTTTTAAGATATCTTGCCATCGGCAAGGGTTACCGCAACCCAAGTAATTCGATTGTGGGTGACAGTCTTTAGTACAAATTTCTATGCAATCCATGGTACATAAGATTCGGCCTGGCCGAACTTGCGGCCGTTTATACTTGTTTTTTTTATAAATTCGTAGCCATTACGTTTTCAAATTATGAACGCAAGTTGTGGTTTGAAAACGTCTGGTGTCATTTAATCATTGTCAGATTGACACCTTCTGTTCCCCGTTTGACACCATATGTGTGTTGATTCACTTTCATGAACGGATCGTTTTGAAACGTGCCTGCCTTTCATGATGTTTTCTATGGGTGTATCAAAGTCGTTTAAAAACATTTTGACGAGAAGTTAAGTTTCCATTTGACGAGAACTTAACATTTTAACGAGAACTTAAGTTTCCAAATCCAGACACGACTGCAAATAGAATTTATGCTTTTTTTCAAGTAAAAAAAAACTTTTTTTGCAATATCATCCGACCTACATCAATAACAACTACGTGTACCAAGTTTCAAGTCGTTAGCTTATTTCGTTCGGAAGTTAGCCTGCTTTCAACAAACGAACGGACATGGCTAGATCGACTCAGCATTTTGCCACGACCCAGAATATATGTATATACTTTATGGGGTCTTAGAGCTATATTTCGATGTTGTTGAAGATACCTTGTAATGAAATATTTAGTTATCATGACTATAATTTTATATTAATAGGCGTTGAATTTTTTTGTTGAAAAGATATGTAAATTAAATACGACATTATTTTTTCATTCTCTGCGTGAACCTTTATTCAATAAAGACGTTTGAAATATTTTTTGTATAGCGTTGTTTGGTTTCGATTTCTGGATATCCTCAACAGATGTGTTACAAACGGAATAACAAAGTTAATATACCCGCCCATCATATGATGGAGTGTATAAAACCCCATATTAACTGCATAGCCTCCCATGTGCTCAATGTCGTCTGAAAATTACAATTAAATCGGGTCAGCCATTTCGGAGCTTACCGGGAACATACAAACAAATAAACAAACATAAGTTGGTTTATATACATATGTAGATAGATTCAGAATTTTTTGGCGACGAAAACGTCTCAATCTGGGGACAAGAGCCAGGCAAATACTGGCTAAACTGATTGCTCATGTTCTGAACAGCACTGTATATGTTTTTTTGTAACTCTTTAAGGTAATTAAGTGAGCTTGAGTGAACGCCTCCCTTGGATAATTACCCGAATGTTTGGAGACTTTCAGCGATGTAATTAAGCGTGGACTACTGCATGTCGGTTGCATTGCTTTGATTCTTATTAGTTGGTATAGGATGTGCTTATTTCATGGGGTCATAACAGTTACCGTCACCACTACCACTACAAAATCTATTCTTACGTAAACACTTCAAAATATAAACAATGAATGGCGTTTTCGCGTTTTTTTTTTTCAAAGTATGTCAAGGATATTGGTTCATACCTCGACTATTATAACTCTCTATTCATGTACATATAGTGTGTGTGTGTGTGAATACACACATGTATAAATAATTCACAAACAAACAAATTGAGCAAACTGATAAACGTAGAGGGACTATGAAATGTATTTAATTAAATGACATTTCAAATAAATGAGGCAATTTTCATTTAATTTTAGTATAATAGAGAAATTATCGATGGCATAAAACCCCAATCGCATAACATACAAAATGGTTGATATGCAATGCAATGCAAGCGCTACAGTTTCTTCATGTTTGTGTTGTTCACAAGCAACACAATTTCAGAAATAACTTCCAATTTTCAGTTGAGAAACAGTTTGGATTCATTCGAATATTAGCCTTAAAACGACCGACAAATCCATCACATACTGCAATTACGTTATTTTGACCCATTCGTGGCAAAGCATCGGTTGCAGATAATCGACACTTTGGTATCTTTAAGTGCTATATTTGCTCTTATTTAAAATGGCTCAGACGTATACTTCCAACGGATTAAGATCCGGAGATTTCGGTGCCCATTGTGTGGTAGATTAGGTTAAGAAAAATCGCATCCCGTTATTGTCAGTCTCATTTAGACTATTCAGTCCATTGTGATACCACATTAACTAAAAGCACCTATTACAAATGGGCATTTCTAGTTTTTAACCGCTGAATATTCTCGTTTATTTTCTTCTGTTGAATCAATCGGATTGTTCTCAAAACATTAGCAGATGACTAAGTTAACATTTTCCAGGTCCGCCAGTAATCCAGTTGTATGCCCCTAAAATTCGCTTACGCCTTACACAAAATGGAGGACACCCACACAAAAGGTGTTTTCCTCCGCATCCTGACAGCTCATGCAGTATTCATTATACTTCGCGCAGATATCAGGAGTGATATTTTACGTCTTGAGAATACTAGCATATCAAGTGTGTGGGTTAAGTTTAAATGGGACCATATTTGCTTGGTGTTGTTGCAATTCTTCCAGCGCACATTCGCCATCATAATAGCCTTCTCACGCAGTAAAATCTTGCAGGTAGCCAGAGGCATACCAACAGAATATGTACGGTAGTCCCTACACCCTCAAAAAATCGCTTCTGTAACATATACCCCAAACACATTTTGCTTCAAGCATATATATTTTCAGGATTGGTCCAAACAAAATATTGTTTGTATTCCTCAAACATATTATGTTTCACCTTAAGGCATACACATGTAGAACAAAATGTTAATGAAATTTTCTTTGTGTGTATATATTTGTTAAAATGAAGGGGGAGAATCGGGACGAAAGCTGCAAAGCGCTTGGTGGGTAGGAGTTGCTTTGACCGATGTCTTGAGGGGAAGTGGACTGTAGCTGGTGATGGTCAAGACGGCGAAGAACTTCAATGATAAGAAGAGAGGAGCAATGCTGTAAACTCTTGCCAGATATAATATCTCACGCAAAAGATATTATGGGCAAATAAGTGGGAAATAAAAGAGAGTGAGAGTTAGAAAACGTGTTTGGTTTATTGGGATGATTTGTGTGCTCACCTAAGTAAGTCTTTGAAGAAAGGTCCAGTTAAAAGTTCATGTACCATCCACGAAACATGTTATAAATAATTTGATAATTCACAATAGAGAACAGTGTTTTTACAACTATACAATTCATTATAATTATTCAATTCAGTATCGTACAAAATATCTCTAGCAAATAGTTTTTAAGTCTAAACTATTATGTTTAGACAATATTTTTAAGGCGTCAGTTGGTTACTTCCAGAAGGTCGTTTATAGCAGAACCAGAAGGCCGTTTATAGCAACATTCCAAAGAAGAGGTGATAGAACTCCCCCTTGAGGAGTGCCTCTGTTCACATACCTTTGTATGTTTGCTTGTCCTAGTGTGGCTGAAATGCGTCTCTTCTTTAGAAGTTCGTCTAACATCCTTAGTATACCTGGATCAACATTCAGAGTTGTCAGTCCATTTAATATCGAGCTCGGATGGACGTTATTGAACGCCCCTTCGATGTCTAGAAACGCCACGATTGTGTATTCTTTGACAGATAGTGACTTTTCAATAAAGCTGACTAGTTCATGTAATGCGGTCTCAGTAGACCTGCCCTTCGAGTATGCATGTTGTCGTTTCGAGAGCAAACTTGAATCGACGCTAGTTCTAAGATAAATATCTATCATCCTCTCCAGAGTCTTAAGTAGGAATGATGATAAGCTGATTGGTCGGAAATCCTTCGCATTCGAGTGAGAGGCTTTTCCCGCTTTAGGTATGAAAACGACTTTTGATTCTCTCCGCTGTCGTGGAATATATGCTAAGTTGATACATTCTATATATATCGCCGACAACCAGGGAATAATTCTGTCAGCCACCGCTTGTAACTCCGCCGGAGTAACCATACTAGATGAATATTGTACTGCTCAGCCATTTCGTTGAGAGATTTGCACCAGTCGATGGCCGTTTTCGAGTTAAGGAACACAGAATCCAAGGATTTTATTGCAGGTTCACCGTCTGAGTATATATTAATGCCAACATTTATTGGAACATTACTTCTCAGCCAATTCGCCACCTCTTTTATTGCTAATATTTCAACCTGAAAAACACTATTGTGATTAGGTAATCTTTTCGCTATTCGAAGTTCCAGGTCTTTAGAATATATTCCGAAACTCACTTGTCCATCCAAGTTGGGGCCATCAGTGTTACAGTCAGCTGTTTATGACTGCAAAAATATAAAAAATTATTTATTTTGCATAATATCACAACATTTTTTAATTTACATCCAAAACACTGAATTCGGAACACACTTTAAGAAGTGATGCCAATTCAGTGCAACAGCTTTTGAAATGGTGGACATCCGTCCTATGACAAGTCCATGTTAAATTCATCGCTTCTGCGCCAATTTTGCACCACTTCCGGATCCAGAAAGAACATTTTCACTGCTTTTTTGCTGTCCGTGACAAGACATTGATGATTTCACCTGATTTTAAATTGTTCAGTGGCTGCAGCTTTTTTTCTTTTGGCAACAATTTCGACAAATGAATTGCCACGATAGGCGTTTAATAGGACAAATTTTAATTTCACACTTGATCTGCTACTCTGGTAATTATGATGCTGAACGTATGGATATTGATTGTGAGTGAAGATGGATGTGATACACGCCAAGCCTTGAGGCTATATGTCACCCAATTCTTGATAGCTTCGTTCGCTAGCATCCATGACAAATAATTTACCCAGTTTCATCCTTGAATGGTACATAGTAGTATAGCGATGTCAACATCCATGTCAACATGATTCACGATATTCGAACTTTAATTAAGAAAATAACGAAATTTTCATGTGAAAATTCTCGCAAGTAAATTAATTCCCTGCTGGCAAAGAATTTAACACGACGACAAAACTGCTGTTTGACCAATTAAAGGCATACTTTTCGAAAATTTTGTATACGACAAGGATTTGCAGGTAAGTAGCCATGTTTGACTGAAAGCGTGTCAATTGAAATGATTAAGGCAATTTTTGGAAAGATTATCGAAAGTGGGGTGTTGGAAAATGTCAAATTGACTGGAAGTGAGTCATAATTTTTATACCATTCACCACACTGTGGTATAGGGTATAATAACTTTGTACATTTGTGTGTAACACCAAGAAGGACCTGTCTGAAATCTATCATTTCGGTATACTAACAAGGTTGCCGCAGTTGGTAGAATTCTGCCAAAAATGTTTTTTTTTTTACTGTTTGATAGTTTGGTAGAATTCTTGATGTTTTGGTAGATTTTGCAAAATATTCCTCTTCAACTAAGAGAAATAAAATTTTAACAAAATATTCTATAGAAATAAAATTTTGAGACAATTTTCTATGGGAATAAAATTAAATAAAATAAAATTAAAATAAAATGTTGACAAAATTTTCTTTGGAAATAGAATTTTGAGAAAATTTTCTATAGAAAAAAAATTCAAAAAATTTTCTATAGAAACAAAGTATTGAGAAAATTTTCTATAGAAAAAAAAAATTGTGACAATTGTTTCTATAGGAATAAAATTTTGACAAAATTTTCTATAGGAATAAAATTTTGACAAAATTTTCTATAGAAATAAAATTTTGGCAAAAGTTTATATAGAAATAAAATAAAAAAAAAAATTATTAAAATAAAATGTTGACAAAATTTTCTTTGGAAATACAATTTTGAGAAAATTTTCTATAGAAAAAAAAATTCAAAAAATTTTCAATAGGAATAAAATGTTGACAAAATTTTTTATAGAAATAAAATTTTTGCAAAATTTAATATAGAAATAAAATTTTGAGAAAATTTTCTATGGGAATAAAATTTTGACAAAATGTTCTATAGAAACAAAGTATTGAGAAAATTTTCTATAGAAAAAAAATGTTGACAATTGTTTCTATAGGAATAAAATGTTGACAAATTTTTCTATTGAAATAAAATTTTGACAAATTTTTCTATAGTAATAAAATTTTGATAAAATTCTCTACAGAAATAAAATTTTGACAAAATTTTCTATAGGAATAAACTTTTGACAAAATTTTCTATAGGAATAAAATTTTGACAAAATTTTCTATAGGAATAAAGTTTTGTCAACACTTTCTATAGAAAAAAATTTTGTCAAAATTTTCTATAGAAATAAAATTTTGGCAAAATTTTCTATAGAAATAAAATTTTGTCAAAATTTTATATAGAAATAAAATTTTTAAATTTTTAAAAAATTTATTGAAATAAAATGTTGACAAAATTTTCTATAGAAATACAATTTTGAGAAAATTTTGTATAGAAAAAAAATTCAAAAAATTTTCTATAGGAATAAAATGTTGACAAAATATTTTATAGAAATAAAATTTTGAGAAAATTTTCGATAAAAATAAAATTTTGAGAAAATTTTCTATACAAATACAATTTTGGCAAAATTTTCTATAGAACTAAAATGTTGGCAAAATTTTCTATAGGAATAAAATTTTGACAAAAGTTACTATAGGAATAAAATTTTGACAAAATTTTCTATCGGAATATAATTTTGACAATGTTTTCTATCGAAATAAAATATTGAAAAAAAAAAAAAATCTATAGAAATAAAATTTTGAGAAAATTTTCGATATAAATAAAATTTTGATAAAAATCTTTACAGAAATAAAATTTTTACAAATTTTTCAATAGGAAAATTGTCAAAATTTTCTATCGGAATGTAATTTTGACAAAGTTTTCTATAGAAATAAAATGTTGAAAAAAAATTCTGTAGAAATAAAATTTTGAGAAATTTTTCGATAGAAATAAAATTGTGACAAAATTTTCTATAGAAAAAAAATTTGACAACATTTTCTATAGGAGTAAAATATTGAAGAAAAAAAATCTATAGAAATAAAATTTTGAGAAAATTTTCTATCGGAATATAATTTTGAAAAAGTCTTCTATAGAAATAAAATTATGAAAAAAAGATTTTATAGAAATAAAAGTTTGATAAAATTCTCTACAGAAATAAAATTTTGATAAAATTCTCTTCTATAGGAATACAATTTTCGATAGAAATAAAATTTTGGGAAAATTTTCTATAGAAAAAAAAATTGGGAATATTTTCGATAGAAATAAAATTTTTTCAAAATTTTCTTTAAAACTAAAAATTTGAGAAAATTGTCTATAGAAAAAAAAATTGGGAAAATTTTTGATAAAACTAAAATTTTGTAAAACAAGATTTTTTTGTGTGGTAGTTTCTTGGTAAAATTTTCTCCAAATTTTAGTAGATTATTTTTGGCTCAAGTGGCAACCGTGTATACTGATCGTCTTAGAATTAAATTCTCGATATTGAGAATTTTTGATCGAAATCTACATTTTTCTGATCAAGGGAGTCGATTACGAGTTTTATTAATCGAAAAATGATTCGAAAAATTTAACTTATTTTTATTGGAAAAAAAATTATTTGCTTGTAGTTAAATTTTATTATTTTTATCGAAATTTTCCACAGCTTAATAAAATCTTAAGTATGTCTCAAAAATTTTATGAACTAAACGTGAGTATAAAGTTCAATGACCGTAGACATAAGTTCAATATGAACTAAAGCAAAAGAAGATTTTCGTACGATTCCCAAAAATAGTAAGAATGAACTACTGTATGTTTAAAATAGTCATGACTTGGCGCCAATGATTTTCTTCTTTACTTTTAGTTAATTTTTTCTACTATGAGATGATGTAATTTCGTGAACTGCAGTTAAAAATTACAACAGGGCATTAAAATTTCCTGGCTTTAACAACGCTTTGTGGAAATCTCAAAGTGTGGAGTAAAATTTAGTTCAATTTTCGTGCGTTTTAGTTCATTGTTCCTATAAAACAGTTCACTTTTTTTCGATGCATATAGGAAAAGTAAATAGATGACTTTTAGCTGGAATTGTTACTAATTTGTAGTAAATTTACTAATACTGAATATATTTTGAATATTTAAGACTTATGCAACTCCAATAAAAGTTAAACAAAAATAGCCGAGTTTGGGAGTGAGCATCCTAGCTTGGCAAAGAACAGCAAGAGCAGGCAAGATTGATCACAATCTCTTGGATACAGATGGTAAAACTTGCAAAATATCTTCAAAGTTTGCACAAAGAGTGGAATTTACTAGCCTAACCCGGCGAGCTTCGCTTCGCCTTCGCCTTCGCCTTCTCAAGCATATTTGTAGGAACATTTTGCGTTAACTTAGTCAGGCATATTCTGCGAGCTGAAAACAAATTCGAAAAGATTTGAATTCTTTTGAAGCGTAGGCAGTGGAAGTCTGACACAAAAACTGAAGCACTTCTTTTCACTCAATGGTTTCTACACACGTGTCTCTTACATTTCAAACAAATCGGATAACATGCGTTTTCGTTTATATACAGCGGATATGCAGATGTAAAAGGGTCGGTCTTAGAAAACGTCAAATTGGACCAAACTTCTCCGATTTGGGTGAAATTTCCAAGGAAGGTTAGGGGTGATGTCTAAGGCTATGGTCACACTAGGAAAATATTTGACCAAAATGAGTGTCAAACATTTTTCCAGAACCATTAGCCAAATATCTGGATACGGGTTTTGGAAAATATTTCTACCATGATGTTATGTATCCCATATGAACTAAAAATATTTGCTGGTTTGGCTATGGCGACGGATTCTTTTTGATTTTTATCAAATATTTGCCTAGTGTGACAATAGCATAAGCAAACACCCGCTACTTTATTTTTCGATATTTGGTCGCGGAGAGGGACGTCCCCTGTAACCAAATTTTTTTTAAGTAAAAAAAAACTATGATTTAAGTTTTACAGAGACCATGCCATAAGGTTATGGGGTACCTGATTTTTTAATATTTAAACGCGGAGAGGGACCTCCCCCTTGCCCGACTTTTTGAGAATTGGAACAAAATTATCCGATTTGCTTGAAATTTTTATGAAGGGGGCGTCTAGTACAGTGAGACCGCTAAAATTCTCCGACTTAGTCAAAATTTACGAAGAAACGGGGTGAGGTTATGAAATTCATATGAGGTACCTGATTTTTTAATATTTGTTGGGGGGAAAATAAAAGTGCACAAGGAGACCTACGCTTCTGCTTAAGTACATACATTGAAACAATTAAACCTTTCCAATTTACTTGAAATTTAGAAAGTGCATGGTGATATTTGTACGGGAAGAGGGACCTCCCCTTGAACTGCTTTTTGAAAATTGGGCTTATAATTTGCTTGACATTTTCTGGGACGTCTACACAACATGCGCTACATCATTTTTCGATATTTGGTCGCGGAGGGGACCTCCTCTAAAACTAAAAAACAAGTATATACGGCCGTAAGTTCGGCCAGGCCGAAACTTATGTACCCTCCACCATGGATTGTGTAGAAACTTCTTTTAAACACTGCCATCCACAATCGAATTACTTGGGTTGCGGTAACGCTTGCCGATGGTAAGGTATATATCTTAAACCCTCCTAACACCATCTTTTACATTATCAGTAATTCCATACGTATATAATTCAGTTTGAAAAAATTTTCTATAGAAATACAATTTTGACAAAATTTTCTATAGAAATACAATTTTGCCAAAATTTTCTATAGAAATAAAATTTTGCCAAAATTTTCTATAGAAATAAAATTTTGACAAAATTTTCTATAGAAATAAAATTTTGACAAAATTTTCTATAGAAATAAAATTTTGACAAAATTTTCTATAGAAATAAAATTTTGACAAAATTTTCTATAGAAATAAAATTTTGACAAAATTTTCTATAGAAATAAAATTTTGACAAAATTTTCTATAGAAATAAAATTTTGACAAAATTTTCTATAGAAATAAAATTTTGACAAAATTTTCTATAGAAATAAAATTTTGACAAAATTTTCTATAGGAATAAAATTTTGACAAAATTTTTATAGAAATAAAGTTTTGACAAAATTTTCTATAGAAATGAAATTTTGACAAAATTTTCTATAGAAATAAAATTTTGCCAAAATTTTCTATAGAAATAAAATTTTGACAAAATTGTCTATAGAAATAAAATTTTGACAAAATTTTCTATAGAAATAAAATTTTGACAAAATTTTCTATAGAAATAAAATTTTGGTAGATTATTTTTGGCTCGAGTGGCAACCATGATTATGAACCAATATTTACCAATTTTTGTGTGATTGGGGATCGGCTATATATAACTTTAGACCGATATGGACCAATTTTGGAATGGTTGTTAGCGGCCATATACTAACACCACGTTAAACCGGATCGGTTGTTAGAGACCATATATGGGAGCCACCGTGGTGCAATGGTTAGCATGCCCGCCTTGCATACACAAGGTCGTGGGTTCGATTCCTGCTTCGACCGAACACCAAAAAGTTTTTCAGCGGTGGATTATCCCACCTCAGTAATGCTGGTGACATTTCTGAGTGTTTCAAAGCTTCTCTAAGTGGTTTCATTGCAATGTGGAACGCCGTTCGGACTCGGCTATAAAAAGGAGGTCCATTGTCATTGAGCTTAACATGGAATCGGGCAGCACTCAGTGATAAGAGAGAAGTTCACCAATGTGGTATCACAATGGACTGAATAGTCTAAGTGAGCCTGATACATCGGGCTGCCACTTAACCTAACCTAACCTAACCTAACCTAGAGACCATATACTAACACCATGTTCCAAATTTGAACCGGATCGGATGAAATTTGCTTCTCTTAGAGGCTCCGTAAGCCAAATGTAGGGATCGGTTTATATGGGGGCTATATATAATTATGAACCGATGTGGACCAATTTTTGCATGGATGTTAGAGGCCATATACTAACACCACGTTCCACATTTGAACCGGATCGGATGAATTTTGCTCCTCCAAGAGCTCTGCATGCCAAATCTGGGGATCGGTTTATATGGGGGCTATACATAATTATGGACCGATGTGGACCAACTTTGGCGTGGTTGTTAGAGACCATATATTAACTCCATGTACCAAATTTCAGACGGATCGGATGAAATTTGCTTCTCTTAGAGCAATCGGAAACCAATTTTGGGGGTCCGTTTATATGGGGGCTATACGTAAAAGTGGACCGATATGGCCCATTTGCAATACCGTCCGACCTACATCAATAACAACTACTTGTGCCAAGTTTCAAGTCGATAGCATGTTTCGTTCGGAAGTCAGCGTGATTTCCACAGACGGACGTACGGACGGACGGACATGCTTAGATCGACTCTGAATTTCACCACGACACAGAATATATATACTTTATGGGGTCTAAGAGCAATATTTCGATGTGTTACAAACGGAATGACAAAGTTAATATACACCCATCCTATGGTGGAGGGTATAAAAACTAAAATTCTCGAGTTTACTTGAAATTTACAAAGGCCGTAGGGGAAGGTTATGAAATCAATATGGTGTAACTGATATTGGGTATCCTTGTTACTCCACACTTTGAAACTTGAAGTTTCTCGATTTTCTTGGAATTTTCAGGGAAGGTTAAGGATGCAATCCCCTTCTGTATTTGTCGATATTTTATCGGGGAAGTTGACGTCCCTTAAAAAAAAATAGAGCAAAATCTAACCTTCTCCAATTTACTTGAAATTTACAGGAAACGTGGGAGAAGACCTTCAAATTAACACAGGGTGCATAATTTTTCGATATCTGGTTGGGGAAGGGGAATAGTGAAATAAACTGGGACGATTTAAATAGAATTTATAGTTGATTTTTAGATATCTGGTCGGGGTGGAGAGAAAGAGGGGAGAGGTTTCCCTTTTGCCCGATTTTTTGAAAATTGAAAGTAGAAGGTTGTCCATAAATGGGAACTCAGTACATAATTTTATAATAGTTGCACAGGCTTCTGCCAGACTTTTACGGAGGGACGCGAATTTCCAAAATTTGTGTCCTAACTTTAATAAAAAAAAAATTAAGAAAAGATTATAAACCTTCTTTTAATTAAAATTTCATTATTTTAAAGAAATTTATTCTTAATATTTATACCCTTCACCACTACTGTGGTACAGGGTATAATAAGTTTGTGCATTTGTATGTAACGCCAAGAAATAGTGGTCATAGACCCATCTTTTAGTATACCGATCGGCTTAGAATTAAATTCTGAGTCAATTTAGTGATGTCCGTCTGTCCGTGCGTCTGTCTGTATATGTAATTTTGTGCACATAGTACAGCTCGCAATTTAAGTCCGATCGGGCCATTTCTTGGGACAGAGACAATCGCTATTGGTTTTGGAAAATATCGGTTCAAATTTAGATATAGCTGCCATATATATTTATCCCCGATTTGGTCATAGTTGGCGTGTTTATCAACCGAAATCTTGCAAAATATCAGCCAAATCGGTTCAGATTTAGATATAGCTCCCATATATATCTCTCGTCCGATTTAGACTCATATGACCACAGAGGCCAAAGTTTACTACCGATCTTCGTGAAATTTTGCACAGAGTGTAGAATTGACATTCTACCAATGTTTGGTAAATTTGATTGAAATCGGTTAAAATTAAGATATAGCTCCCATATATATCTTTCGTCCGATTTGAACTTATATGGCCACAAAAGCCAGAGTTTTGCCGTGATTTGCTTCATATTTTGCACAAGGGGTACGTTTAATAGTATCGTTCAGTGTGTCAAATCTTTTTAAAAATCGGTTCAGATTTAGATATAGCTCACATATATATCTTTCGCCCGATTCGGACTTATACGGTCTCAAAAGCCAGAGTTTTGCCCTGACTTACTTCAAATTTTGCACAAGCGGTACTTTTAACGATACTATTGTATGTACCAAATATGGTCAAAATCGATTCAAATTTAGATATAGCTCCCATATATATCTTTCGTCCGATTTGAACTTATATGGCCTCAAAATACAGGGTTTTGCCGTGATTTGCTTCAAATATCGCACAAGGAGTACGTTTAGTAGTATCGGTAATTGTAGCTCCCATATATACGTACACCAGAGTTGGGGAAATATGGTAGACTGTTACACATTTTAGTCCCATTTTCAATGGAAGTTTCCTCCAATTAACTGGATAGCGTTAGCCGATTTAAATTTTAATTCTAGAGATTTTGTAGAAGTAAAAAAATTGTCTCCTTTATGTTATATAGCTTCCAGCAAATGTGAAGTAGTTGAGATGGTAACACAAAGTGTGGCCTACATAGGGGTGAAGGGTATAATATAGTCGGCCCCGCCCGACTTTAGACTTTACTTTCTTGCTTGTAAATATTTTTTCAGTGCATTTAATCCAATGTGGAGTTCTCAACATTTTCGATTTCGATTTCGATTTTGGCCAACATCAAAAGACGATTACTCGAATTTAAAGATTTCATGGAGCGACTTCGACTTTTCAACGTTTTTGAATAATTTCGAATATGTTTACAATTTTCAAAATTGTTCAAAAGAAAAAGATTGGACACATTTCTAAATTTCTAAACTTCAAAGATTTTACACAAAGGAATATGACACTCGCATTGTCTATAAAGAACCTTTTTTTACTTTTGCTAGTTTTTCACAGTTCCCCTGCCTTTGAAATTCTTTATCTTTGATTTTTTTTGTGTTAAATGGAACCTTTACTTTTGCTTTTTGGTGGTTCTTTTTACATTACTTTTGTATGAAGCCCGTTTTGTAAAAAACAATAACAGCAAATATCAAACGTTTGCTTTTTTGACAAATTTTTGGTAGAAAAAAAAATAAACGCTTTAGTTTGGCGAAGCAAAGGGCCAGTTTTATACATGCATTTCTTAGGTTCCTTTCATCTAAAAGCTTTGGTCATCCAGCCAAAAACATTAATGTCTATGGAAGCGTATGTGTCTATGGAGGACTCGCAATATCACCAAAAAATTGGACCTCAATTCATTTGTAAACGAAACAGAGAACATGTTTTTTCTTGTTATACCAGGCGCCACACTGTGGAACAAAGTATTATAAGTTAGTGTATATGTATGCAACACCCAGAAGGAGACGAGATAGATATATGGTGTGTTTGGCAATATTGCTTAGGACCGACCCCTGAGTCGATCTAGCCATGTCTGTCTGTCCGTCCGTCTGTCTGTGAACACATTTTTGTGATCAAAGTTTAGGTCGCAATTTAAGTCTAGTCGAGTTTAAATTTGGCACAAGTATATATTTTGGGTCAGAAAAGAACCCTATAGATTTTGGAATAAATCGGTTCAGTTTTGGATATAGCTCCAAATATATCTTTGGTCCGATATCTACTATTATGTCCCCAATTTATGTATATATATATATATATATATATATATATATATATATATATATATATATATATATATATATATATATATATATATATATATATATATATATATATATATATATATATATATATATATATATATATATATATATATATATATATATATATATATATATATATATATATATATATATATATATATATATATATATATATATATATATATATATATATATATATATATATATATATATATATATATATATATATATATATATATATATATATATATATATATATATATATATATATATATATATATATAATTTATTTTTTTTTTTCAATTAATCTCAATTTTTTTTGGCGATTTTGCCCTCTTTGCACTGGTTACTGTTTTAACAACTCATGGTGTCATTTCATCGTTGTCATATTGACACCGTCTGTTCTTCGTATATGTGTTGAAAATTGCTATGCAATTTTGTAAAATTACTGGTACAAATCTACTCGTCGGATTCTTGCATAAAGACTGCTGCATATTGTCTTATACACTTTTGACTTTGGAATCATATTTCCATTAATTCCAAAACCAAGGATCATGCAGAACAACATTTCGCAATTGCTAAATCAACTTTAATATTTTTGTGTAATTTTTTTTTTGTTCAATGAAATGAAATGGTTAGTTGAGGAGGCATGCGGTAAAGGAGGATATTTATACAAATGCCCTAAACCATATTCCTGTGTACCGTATGGATTTCTGAGGTAGTACTGCATGCTATGGCATGGCATTCACGTATGTTTCATACTCAACTAAGGACATACGCGCTCACAAGGATAGAAAAAAGTCCGTGTAAACATTGAGGGATTGCTGAAGTTGTTTGGTTAGAGTTTTCCCTTCTTCGCCCTCTCTCTGTTCTTTGATATTCCCAAAAGTCTTTGGTTATGCGGAACAATGTTTGTTTTGGGTTACACGAACACCATCGCGAATAAGGTTGAGAGTCATCAATTGGCGAGGTTCGAGTTGACTTGGATTGTAGCACACATATAGAGACCTCATTGCCTCATGTTCGATGATGGTTTTGCGGGGGTGAAATGTGGGAGTGTGTATACGTGTCTATGCGGTTGAGTTAAATTGGTTGGAAGGTTGCTGTTGGTAGATGGGGCCATGGAGGAGGGGTTATAAATTGCCATTGTTTGCTTTAAGGATTAGTTAGTTGCTGTTGCTTACCGAATTCGTTGTAGTTGTCACTGGATTTTTGTTTTTTCAATAAAGTTTCTGCTTTTATATTCCACAAAGCGTTTTTCTCGTTTTAGTTTGTTTAATGCTCCATTTGGCTTAAATTCTCCATTTGGCTTTTTGTTTCTTTGCTCACCTAACTGACCTTAAAAGATGTTCATCGTTTTTCCCCATCAGAAAAACATCTCTCTGAATGTTTTTTAAAAGATATAGAAATTAAAAAAAAAAAAACAAAAACAAAAAAAAACAAGTATAAACGGCCGTAAGTTCGGCCAGGCCGAATCTTATGTACCCTCCACCATGGATTACGTAGACACTTCTACGAAAGACTGTCATTTTATGGGTTTATATGGGTGCTATATATAATTATGGACTGATATGAACCAATTCCGGCATGGTTGTTGGATACCATATACTAACATCGCGTACCAAATTTCAACCGAATCGGATGAATTTTGCTCTTCCAAGGGGCTCCAGAGGTCAAATCTGGGGATCGGTTTACAAGGGGGCTATATATAATTATGGACCGATTTCGACCAATATTTACATGGGAGTTTGATGCCATATATTAACACCACGTACCAAATTTCACCTGAATGAGATGAATTTTGGTCTTCCAAGAGGCTCCGGAGGTCAAATCTGGCGATCGGTTTATATGGGGGCTATATATAATTATGGACCGATGTGGACCAATTTGTGCATGGTTGTTAGTGATCATATACTAACACCATGTACCAAATTTCAGCCGGATCGGATGAAATTTGCTTCTCTTAGAGGCCTCGCAAGCTAAACCGGGGGATCGGTTTATATGGGGGCTATATATAATTATGGACCGATGTGGACCAATTTTTGAATGTTTGTTAGAGACCATATACTAACACCATGTACCAAATTTCAGCCGGATCGGATGAAATTTGCTTCTCTTAGAGGCCTCGCAAGCCAAATTTGGCGGTCCGTTTATATGGGGGCTATACGTGAAAGTGGACCGATATGGCCCATTTGCAATACCATCCGACCTGTATCAATAACAACTACTTGTGCCAAGTTTCAAGTCGGAAGTTAGCGTGATTTCAACAGACGGACGGATGGACGGCCATGCTCAGATCGACTCAGAATTTCACCACGACCCAGAATATATATACTTTATGGGGTCTTAGAGCAATATTTCGATGTGTTACAAACGGAATGACAAAGTTAATATACCCCCCATCCTATGGTGGAGGGTATAAAAAACAAATGAGTCAAGTAGAAAGTCGGGCCGACTATATCATATCCTAAACCACCCCTACTGAATTATTAAACATTGTTTGTGGGGTATCAATGGTATAGGTTTGGGAGACAAACCGTATTTCCATATTTAAGAACATTAAGGGGTAAATGGTTATGGGAGTTTTATCACAATGTGAACAGAAATGTTTAATATTAGGAGCTATAGTTGATTCTGAACCTACAGAGTTAGTTTGCCACTAATATTGATTCCATTATTTCTTGTGCTAAATTTAAGTAAGATCGGTTATTAAATGAGGCCACTATGGTTAAAAATAACGTTATAAGGGGAAATTTTTGAAAATCCGGCACTACATATGTATGGACATATATGCACATAAAGTCAGTACTACAGAAGAGTAAAGTAAGCCAAGTTTGAGTAAGATCTGAACCGATTTGGATGATTTTTTGCAGATATATTAAGTACTATAGAATATTAGATTTGGTCAACTTTGAGTCAGATTGGTTGATAGATAAGGGTGTTATGGCCAAATTTGGGAAAATCGGACGATACATATATGTGGCAGCTATATCTAAATCTGAACCGATTTCGATGAAATTTGGAACACTTAAAGAGTGGTCAATTGGATTACTTTGTGCCAAATTTGACACCGATCGGTTAGTAAATGAACGCAATCTGACACCATTTATCGAAATCGGGCGATACATATATATGGGAGCTATATCTAAATTTAATTAGATTCTTTTCAAACTCAAAAAAAAAAACGCCGCATACCAAATTTCATCAAAATTGGTTAATAATTGCGACCGGAATCCTGCGAACAACAAATATATGGACGTACGGACGGACACCAAGCGCTAGATTGACTCAGGAGATTATTTTGAGTCGATCGATATATATTTTATGGGGTCTAAAAACAATATTTCCGGTAGGCACATTCTTTGGCAGATCAAGGTTATTATACCCGGGCCACTATGTGGTTTAGGGTATTAAAAAAACACTGTGAACTTTCTACTTTAGAAAGTAGGACGGGGCCGACTATATCTTTTTGGGGGTATTATTAAAAAGAGTTTTGGATATAAACATAAATTATTTCTATAAAAATTGCATTTCTATAGAAACTTTTGTCAAAATTTTATTTCTATAAACATAAATCTCATACGTCGCGGCTAATACTTCACACTTCTACACAGAACAAAAACATAATTTTATTTGATAAACAAGTAAGTAAAATCTAAAGTTGGGCGGGGTCGACTATATTATATCCTTCACTACAGTTTAGACCAAAAATGTTTGGTACCATCTCAAATCAATCAATTTATTGGAAACTGAATGGGGATTTTCCCCCAAAACGGGGATATTTTTTCGTGGATGGGGACAACATTTTTGAGCTGGGGCTTTGGTGGGGAATTTCCACAAATTTGGGGGTTTTTGTGGGGAATTTTCGAAATCTGGTCAGTATAATACGAGTCTACGTTCTACGTTTTTCCGAGTGTAGAATGATTCGTAGGCCGTTAAATATTTGATTGTAGCCAATCTTTTCTTTATTGTTTTTTTACAACAGGAATCGAATGAATAAAATTATGACAACTAACTAACAAACAATATTCAATATCTATCTGTTACAAAAAAATATTTGATTTTAAATTTTAAATTCTAAATAAGAAAACAAAGTAGCTCCAATGGTTTATACGAAATTCTTTACTTCCACATGTTTAACAAGTAAGTAAAGTAGAAAGTCGGGCGGGGCCGACTATATCATACCCTAAACCACCATTACAGAATTAGTAATCATAAGCATTTGTGGGGTAACATATAGGTCTGGGAGATAAACCGCAGTTACATATTTAAGAAAATTAAGGGGTACATGTCTATGGGTGCTTTGTGTCAATCTGACTATAGCTCATAGTCAATGTTGCCAGGGAAAATGTTCGGTTTACCCTACAAGGACAAAAAAAGTTCCCTACTTTCCCATACATTCCCAAACAATTTTCCCTACTATATTTTTCGTGAAATTTAAAAAATTTTACAAAACAAAAATGGTTCTAAGTACTTTATGATCTTAAAACATGAATATGCAACGTATATAACTTAGAATATAAATTTGTATTACCACCACGGTTGCCACAGTTGGTAGAATTCTACCCAAATTAGTAATCTTTTTTGTTAAATCTCTATAAAAATAAAATTATGACAATAAATGCTATAGAAATAAAATTTTGAGAAAAAATTCCACAGAAATAAAGTTTTGAGAAAATTTTTTATAGAAATAATATTTTGAAAAAATGTCTATAGAAATACAATTTTGACAAAATGTTCTATAGAAATAAAATGTTGACAAAATTTTCTACAGGAATAAAGTTTACCACACATTGTTAAAGATCAAGCCTTGCCGGCTTCTAATTTCCTCCTCTAGAGCCACCAAAATGTAAAAATTATTACAAATTATGTTGAGTGAAAATGTCCTACATTGTGGCCCTACGTCCCTACAAGACGCTAAATATTAGAAAAACCCTGCATATAGGGAATTTCCCCTACTTCTCGCAACACTGGCTGTGTTGATATTGCACCTACGGAGTTAGTATGTCACTAATATTGAGCCCATTATTAAAAAAGATAAAATCGTTAAATTAATGTGGGTAATAAATCATTTGTAAAAATCGAGCAATATTCTTATGTAAAAGCTACAAGTACGTATAAATACCATCGGCTAGTACATCAAAATGTGAAATTTGAGTAACATTGGTTAATAAATAAGAGTATTATGGCCAAATTTGGGAAAATAGAGCGATGCATATATATGGAAGCTATATCTAAATCTGAACCAAATTGCATAATATTTTGCTGGTTTGATTAATACCACAAAAGCTTGCCTTGTGCAAGATTTGAGTAACATCAGTTAAGAAATGAGGCCTGTATGGTCAAACATAAGGTTATTAGGGGCGAATTCTTCAAAATCGGGTGATACATATATGGGAGCTATATCTACATCTGAACCGATTTCGATGAAATTTTGCACATATAGTTAGTACTATAGAGGACTGAATCTAGCAAACTTTTAGTAAGTCGGTTAATAAATAAGGGTTCTATGGCCAAATTTGGGAAAATCGGGCTATACATATATATGGGAGCTATATCTAAATCTGAACCGATTTCGATGATTTTTTGCACGAATAGTAAGTGCTATAGAAGACTACATTTAGCCAATTTTGGGTCAGATCGGTTGATAAATAAGGGTTTTATGGCCAAATTTGGGAAAATCGGGTGATACATATATATGGGAGCTATATCTAAATCTGAACCGATTTGGATGAAATTTTGCAGACTTGAAGGGCGATGGAAAAGATTACCTTTTGCCAAATTTGATGACGATGCGTTTGCAAGAACGCGCAAAGTGACCCCATTTGTCGAAATCGGGTGATACATATATATGGGAGCTATATCTAAATTTGATCCGATTTCTTCCAAATTCAATAGCGTTCGTCCTTGTGCCCACAAAACTCCCTGTGCCAAATTTCATCAAAATCGGTTAATAATTGCGACCGGAATCCTGTGAACAACAAATACATGGACAGACGGACGGACGGACGGACACCAAGCGCTAGATCGACTCAGGAGGTGATTCTGAGTGGATCGGTATATATTTTATGGGGTCTAAAATCATTATTTCTGGTAGGCACATTTTTGGCCGATCAAACTTATTATACCCAAACCACTATGTGGTTTAGGGTATAAAAAGGGGCTTAAAGAAGTACAGAGTCTTCAAAATAAAAAAATTCTATTCCAAGAGCTACTTTACAATTTACTTTGTTTCCTGAGAAATTTTTATACCCTCCACCATAGGATGGGGGGTATATTACATCGAAATATTGCTCTAAGACCCCATAAAGTATATATATTCTGGGTCGTGGTGAAATTCTGAGTCGATCTGAGCATGTCCATCCGTCCGTCCGTCCATCTGTTCAAATCACGCTAACTTCCGAACGAAACAAGCTATCGACTTGAAACTTGGTACAAGTAGTTGTTATTGATGTAGGTCGGATGGTATTGCGAATGGGCCATATCGGTCCACTTTTACGTATAGCCCCCATATAAACGGACCCCCAAATTTGGCTTGCGAGGCCTCTAAGAGAACCAAATTTCATCCGATCCGGCTGAAATTAGGTATATGGTCTCTAACAACTATGAAAAAATTGGTCCACATCGGTCTATAATTATATATAGCCCCCATATAAACCGATCCCTCGATTTGGCTTGCGGAGCCTCTAAGAGAAGCAAATTTCATCCGATCCGGCTGACATTTGGTACATGGTGTTAGTATATGGACTCTAACAACCATGCAAAAATTGTTCCATATCGGCCCATAATCATATATAGGCCCCATATAAACCGATCCCCAGATTTGACCTCCGGAGCCTCTTGGAAGACCAAAATTCATCTGATTCAGTTGAAATTTGGTACGTTATGTTATTATATGGCCTCAAACACCCATGCACAAATTGGTCGATATCGGTCCATAATTATATATAGGCCCCATATAAACCGAACCCCAGATTTGACCTCCGGAGCACCTTGGAAGAGCAAAATTCTTCCCATTCGGTTGATATTTGGTACGTGATGTTAGTATAGGGTATCAAACAACCATTCAAAAATTGGTCGATATCGGTCCATAATTATATATAGGCCCCATATAAACCGATCCCCAGATTTGACCTCCGGAGCACCTTGGAAGAGCAAAATTCTTCCCATTCGGTTGAAATTTGGTACGTGATGTTAGTATAGGGTATCCAACAACCATGTATGAATTGGTTCCTATCAGTCCATAACAATATATAGCTCCCATATAAACCGATCCCCAGATTTGACCACCGGTGCCTTTTGGAGAAGCAAAATTCATCCGATCTGGTTGAAATTTGGTACGTGGTGGTAGTATATGATATTTAACAACCATGTGAGTTGAAATTTGTGGATGACAGTCTTTCGTAGAAGTTTCTACGCAATCCATGGTGGAGGGTACATAAGATTCGGCCTGGCCGAACTTACGGCCGTATATACTTGTAAGGATATGGGTCGAAGTCTTGGTCCATCATCTGCGTACATCACTGATTTGAAAAATATATACCATACATATAGAGATGAACTACAACAACGCCTTTTGATCGATCACCCAATTTTATTTCTTGACTATTCAGAACTTAGTTTTGATTTCTAACTACATAAATATGTTGACTCAACTCTCATTTTTATTTCTCGAGCATTTAGAAGACGATTTGCATAAGATACAAATTCGATGACTCTTTATATAAATAATTAATGAGGGATTTTATCGGATAATGTATTGAACAACCGTCTTCTGGTTTTGGTTTTGTAATTCGCAAACTGGTATAACAAAAATTGCATATTTTTCCAATTTTTAAACTATGATAGGTTAGGTTAGGTGGCAGCCCGATGTATCAGGCTCACTTAGACTATTCAGTCCATTGTGATACCACATTGGTGAACTTCTCTCTTATCACTGAGTGCTGCCCGATTCCATGTTAAGCTCAATAACAAGGGACCTCCTTTTTATAGCCGAGTCCGAACGGCGTTCCACATTGCAGTGAAACCACTTAGAGAAGCTTTGAAACCGTCAGAAATGTCACCAGCATTAATGAGGTGGGATAATCCACCGCTGAAAAACTTTTTTGGTGTTCGGTCAAAGCAGGAATCGAACCCACGACCTTGTGTATGCAAGGCGGGCATGCTAACCATTGCACCACGGTGGCTATGGATTTTTTTACAACAGAGCCTATTCCTTTACTTGTTTCAAAAAACTCGCCAAAAAATGTATTGGGGATTTTTATGGGGAATTTAAAATAAAATGGGGGTTTTTGGGGATGAAAGCATCCTATTTTGGGGACAATAGCCCGAAAAATACTGGCAACACTGCTCAGAATTGGAATATACCTAAAGCGATTTGGACGCATTTTTTTTTTTTTAACTTCTACAAATTCTTTACAATTAAAAATCGACTAACACAATTTGAAATATGATTAAACCTTAATCCATTTTATATGATTTATTGAGCGATACATAACATTGAGTTCTTTACATCCCTAAAATGCTGAGATTTATCGTCGAGACGTATTAACATTTAAAATTAGGGTTCTTTAGGGCATATAAACACATATGGCAAAATAGAATATGCGTGTCAAATTTGTTTGAAATAGAATATATCGGTCTATTTTTGGAACACTACACCTTAAAATTACAATTGGAATACTGTTAATATGTGATTTAGGTACCCCACCTGGAGTCGACTCCGGTGTCGGAATCGAGGCTACTACGAAATGCTGGAGTCGGAGCCGGACTCGAGCAAAATTGACTCGACCCCATAGCCCTGCTTACTATAAATCACTTTTTTTTCTGTCTACGAAATTTTCTTTTATAAGTGTAATCAATTAATTATGTCTAATAAATTTTACTTAGTTTTGTGATAGTATAGTTAAATTAAAATTTTCTAAAATTAATCTGCATTTGCCTTCGTGGTGGTTTTTCTTTGTTTTTTGGGTGTACAATATTCGGCCTTGTCTGGCTTTGGACTTTACTTACTTGTTTTTTTTTTCTGCACAACAAGGAATTTCTTTTAAAACCAATTTTTGCAAAAAATACCTTGAAAATATAATGCTTTAAATTTATGGCCATTTCGATTGGTAAAAAGCGACAACATTCTCGAAATTGATTGCAAAAAATTATGGACATATAGATAGATTTTGAATACTGAATCGCTCACTTTGGAATGATACTATCATTTGGGCGAATATACAATGAGGGAAAAAGTAGTGTAACACCAAGGCGACATATTTTTTGCGAAACGAAAACGCCCTTAGTATCAGCCTTTATTAAAAAAACAAATTTCTTCATAATTGAGAATTTCGAAAAATATTTATTTACTCACCTAAAATTTTTGTATTGTTGACATACTTGGCTCCTTCATAATCGTCGTAGTGTTCACTATATTTTGATATAAATATATTATTTGTTTACTATTGCTGTTAATTAATTTCAATTTGAATTTGTTTGTTTTCTTATCGTTTAAGATCACTTTTTTTTTGTCGACAATTAACAATAATTGTATTTAATTTAATAATAAAATTTACTGAAATCTTTCTTATTTGCGTTGCACATGGAATCAAAGGCACAAATGCAAGAAAGTTTATAAGTTTTCACAATAAAATATTTCAATATACACTTCTATATAATTTTATTAGCCAAGTTAAGGGTCGACTAATGCAGATTCGTAGTTTTAGTTTTCTTCCATAGAGCCACACCAACTGCAATGAGAGAAGAGCAAAAACAAAAAAAAAAGGATTAATGATTATTGTTCGGGAACATTTTATAAGAAATGTTAAATGTTTAATTTATGTGGATTAAGCATACATTCCGAGACATTTTTTTTTCGCTAAAACAAAATTTTCAAAAAACAAGTGAGTAAAGTAGAAAGTCGGGCAGAGCCGACTAACATATATCATACCCTAAACCATATCCCTACTGAATTAGTAGACATTGTTTGTGGGATATGAGTGTTATAGGATTGGCAGATAACCCGAATTTCCATATGTAAGAACATTAAGGGGTACATACCCAGCAAAAAAAAGCGTCGCCAAAAAAGTAATGAAAATGTTCTTTTTGGATCCGGAAGTGGTGCAAAATTGACGCAGAAGCGATGAATTTAAAATGGGCTTGTCATAGGATGGAAGTCCTCTATTTCAGCAGCCGTTGCACTGAATTTACATCACTTCTCTAGGTGCACGCAGAGAAGAAACATGATTGCCACAATCATATTCGAAGGGCAAAATAGTATGATTAAAGCTATTTTTGCGGCGACCATGTAACATTTTCACCCGCAACCATGATGGCTCAGTGAACATGGTTTTAAGAAAAATAAAGTTGTCCTCATCTAAAATGTTATTATATTGATAAAAAGAATTTTGTTTGAATGAAAAGACAATGGTCACGATTTAAAATGTTATGGTATTCATTAAAAATGTTTTTCTTCTAGTTAAAATAACATGGTCACAACCTAAAATGTTTTGATCTTTATGGAAAAAACTTTTTTCGTCATCGAAAAAAAGGGCGCCACTTGAGAAAAGAAAACACAAAATTAACGTTATTTATTTGTTTTTATTTATTTATAAACTATTTCATTGTTTATTTGTAGTTATAATGTCGTGCAAGCAAACATCATATATTTTTACACACTCTTTTATATTTCAATTATTAAGTCATTATTCCATATTTACATCGAGCCCATCAAATGTACAAACGCAGACATCCTGTAACTGCAAATAAAAATAAATTATATCATATAGCAAAATGCAGAACAAACAAGTATAAACGGCCGTAAGTTCGGCCAGGCCGAATCTTATGTACCCTCCACCATGGATTGCGTCAATCGAATTACTTGGGTTGTGGTATCTTAAATCGTTTTCTAAATTGTGTGTTAGTCCATACGTAGTATACATTAGACAAAAAAAGTATGTGTAGGTAAGTCTACAAATAATTACGAATCGATATGGACTTTTGCACGGTACGTTGGGAGCCAGAATTGTAATATGGGGGTCGCTTATATGGGGGCTATATACAATTATTGATATGGACCAATTTTTGTGTGATTGGGGATCGATTTATCTGAGGGCTATATATAACTATAGACCGATATAGACCTAGTTAGGTATGGTTGTTAACGAATTTTGCTTCTCCAAAAGGCACCGGAGGTCAAATCTGGGGATCGGTTTATATGGGTGCTATATATAATTATGGACTGATATGAACCAATTCCTGCATGGTTGTTGGATACCATATACTAACATCACGTACCAAATTTCAACCGAATCGGATGAAGTTTGCTCTTCCAAGGGTCTCCGGAGGTCAAATCTGGGGATCGGTTTATATGGGGGCTATATATAATTATGGACCGATTTCGACCAATTTTTGTATGGGAGTTTAAGGCCATATATTAACACCACGTACCAAATTTCAACTGAATCAGATGAATTTTGGTCTTCCAAGAGGCTCCGGAGGTCAAATCTGGTGATCGGTTTATATGGGGGCTATATATAATTATGGACCGATGTGGACCAATTTTTGCATGGTTGTTAGAGACCATATACTAACCCCATGTACCAAATTTCAGCCGTATCGTATGAAATTTGCTTCTCTTCGAGGCCTCGCAAGCCAAATCGGGGATCGGTTTATATGGGGGCTATATACAATTATAGACCGATGTGGACCAATTTTTGCATGGTTGTTAGAAACCATATACTAACACCATGTACCAAATTTCAGCCGGATCGGATGAAATTTGCTTCTCTTAGAGGCCTCGCAAGCCAAATCGGGGGATCGGTTTATATGGGCGCTATATATAATTATGGACCGATGTGGACCAATTTTTGCATGGTTGTTAGAGACCGTATACTAACACCAAGTACCAAATTTCAGCCGGATCGGATGAAATTTGCTTCTCTTAGAGGCTTCGCAAGCCAAATTTGGGGGTCCGTTTATATGGGGGCTATACGTAAAAGTGGACCGATATGGCCCATTTGAAATACCATCTGACCTACATCAATAACAACTACTTGTGCCAAGTTTCAAGTCGATAGCTTGTTTCGTTCGGAAGTTAGCGTGATTTCAACACACGGACGGACGGACGGACATGCTCAGATCGACTCAGAATTTCACCACGACCCAGAATATATATACTTTATGGGGTCTTAGAGCAATATTTCGATGTCTTACAAACGGAATGACAAAGTTAATATACCCCCCATCCTATGGTGGAGGGTATAAAAACAGGTACATTTTTCAATTACACTTCTCTTTCTTGTCTTCACATAAAACAACGTGCACTTCCGAATAAATAAATTAACACAAACACAGTAATAATTCCGTATTGAGCGTCCACTCCAAGCAACAATCAACAAACGACTGACGCGCAAAACGAAAATCGTGTGTACCTGCGCAATGTTTTTTATAAAATTCTTTTCGTTGCAAAAAAGCTAAAAAATTAAATGGTCACGAAAAAAATGTACATGCTCTTTATGGCCATAAAATGGTTCTAGGCATGTCTATAAGTAACCTATAACAAGTATATATTGCCGTAAGTTCGGCCAGGCCGAATCTTATGTACCCTCCACCATGGATTGCGTAGAAACTTCTACGAAAGACTGTCATCCACAATCGAATTACTTGGGTTGTGGTATCTTAAATCGTTTTCTAAATTGTGAGTTAGTCCATACGTGGTATATATTAGACAAAAAAGGTACGTATAGGTAAGTCTACAAATAATTACGAATCGATATGGACTTTTGCACGGTACGTAGGGAGCCAGAATTGAAATATGGGGGTCGCTTATATGGGGGCTATATACAATTATGAACATGATATGGACCAATTTTTGTGTGATTTGGGATCGATTTATCTGAGGGCTATATATAACTATAGACCGATATGGATCTAGTTAGGCATGGTTGTTAACGGCCATATACTAGCACTCCTAGAGGCTCCAAAACCAAATCTCGGGATCGGTTTATATGGGGGCTATATATAATTATGGACTGATATGGACCACTTTTGGCATGGTTGTTAAATATCATATACAACCACCACGTACCAAATTTCAACCAGATCGGATGAGTTTTGCTTCTCCAAAAGGCACCGGAGGCAAATCTGGGGATCGGTTTATATGGAGGCTATATATAATTATGGGCTGATATGAACCAATTCATACATGGTTGTTGAATACCATATACTAACATCACGTACCAAATTTCAACCGAATCGGATGAATTTTGGTCTTCCAAGAGGCTCCGGAGGTCAAATCTGGTGACCGGTTTATATGGGGTCTATATATAATTATGGACCGATTTCGACCAATTTTTTCATGGGTGTTTGAGGCCATATATTACCACCACGTACCAAATTTCAACTGAATCAGATGGATTCTGGTCTTCCAAGAGGCTCCGGAAGTCAAATCTGGTGATCGGTTTATATGGGGCTATATATAATTATGGACTGATATGGACCAATTTTTGCATGGTTATTAGAGACCATATACTAACACCATGTACCAAATTTCAGCCGGATCGGATGAAACTTGTTTCTCTTAGAGGCTCCGCAAGCCATATATTAACACCATGTACCAAATTTCAGCCGGATCGGATGAAATTTGCTTCCCTTAGAGACTCCGAAAGCCAAATCGGGGGATTGGTTTATATGGAGGCTATATATAATTATGGACCGACGTGGACCAATTTTTGCATGGTTGTTAGAGACCATATACTAACACCATGTACCAAATTTCCACCGGATCGGATTAATTTTGCTTCTCTTATTTATGTGTACATAGAACATTTTAAATTATTAAGTTTGTTCAGTTTGATCCTGTATCCTGTTTTTTCAAGATACGCACAATTGTTACAGTCCGGTTTAATTTCCAAATAAAAAAGCAAACTTTTTGAAACAATTGATATTCAGTGTGGTATTTTACGAAACAATTTTGTTTTTTACTTAGACATAAATATACTTTACATTTTGAACAATATGTACGCGTTCTTGATTTACATCCGACAAGTCGGCAGCATCTTGCTGATGACAAATCATGCTCAAGAGGCCAGTGTTTGTATCTATCAAGTCCTTTGTCTTGGCATGGTTGTTCGGATGGACGATGTTTTTTGGAAACATTCTGGGGTTCTCCATCTTCGTCTTCATATTCAATATTTTGTTTTTTGTTTTTCTATACATACTTTGTCTAACAGGGCACCGACCAGTAAATGGTATAATTTGTTCATCTATTGAGTAATTAGCGTTGGACTTTCTTGGAATATTTCTACAAGCAGATCTAAAACGCTCAAGTAGCGGATTTATTTTCCAAAACACGTTTGATTGTTTCTCTGCATCTGTTACTTCATTGTTGTCCACCACATGCGCAAGAGCAAGAATCGATCACGACTCGTAGTATCAGCTAGAATAGGGAGTATTGTGGCTTTCTCCCAGTACATGCGTATCCTTGGATAACGAATGCATCCCATCGCCGATACCAAAAAAAATTTTCATTTCACCTACTGATGCTCCCAGCACTTTAATGCTCCCCTTCTCGCCAAGATGGTACCTGTTTGTGTACTCCGTTACTTTTTCAAAAAACTCATCATTGAAATATACGGAAAAATAATCATAAGGGGACTTTATAGGTGTGTTTGTGTCCACAGTTTCACAAGATCTGCTTTCCAACAGAATCTCAAAAGGTATTTTTTTCCAAATAACACTATGTGACCTTCATCTGCTGGTGTCTCTAAAACAGCATTTACCACGTCTTCATTGTCGCTTTCCTGGTCAGCCAAATTATTTGTTGCAACGGGTATTTTTTTCCAAATAACACGATGACTGTTAGTGTGACCTTCATCTGCTGGTGTCTCTAAAACAGCATTTACCACGTCTTCATTGTCGCTTTCCTGGTCAGCCAAATTATTTGCTGCAACGGGTTACTCCCAAGTGGCATCCGCAAACTCATCATCACTACTAAAGTCTTCCAAATCCGAATTTAAAAGTTCTGCTAAGATAGCGTCTTCAGTTAGTCCACCTAAGAACAATAAAACTTAAGTTATTTTTAGAATAAAGGCCTAACACGCACAATTGTAGCACTTCAAACAAATTTGACGTAAAAATATCAAAAAACACAAAATAATCACGAAGTTACTGTTTGCATACAATATTTAATATGTTTTCTTATTGAAAACACTTGTTTGATGAAATATTCCACAATTTAAATAATTTTAATTTATTTGCAAATTTACCTCTTCCACTCATTTTTACAAATGCGCAAAGTACACTGCTGAAACTACAAAATTAATATGAAAAACAAATATTTATAACGGTTCCTCACATTCTTAGACAAAGAGAGAACATACACAATTATTTTTTTGCAGCTCTTATCGCAGTACGTCATATATTGAAGAAATTATAGAGACTTAAACTTACCCGCACAATTGTGCGTACACGGCCGGAAAGCGATATGGGGGCTATATGTAAAAGTGGACCTATATGGTCCATTTGCAATACCATCCGACCTACATCAATAACAACTACTTGTGCCAAGTTTCAAGTCGATAGCTTGTTTCGTTCGGAAGTTAGCGTGATTTCAACAGGCGGACGGACGGGCATGCTCAGATCGACTCAGAATTTCACCACGACCCAGAATATGTATACTTTATGGGGTAGTAGAGCAATATTTCGATGTGTTATAAACTGAATGACAAAGTTAATATACCCCCATCCTATGGTGGAGTGTATAAAAATAATTTTTTCCCTGCAAAAATGTCAGAAAAATTGAATTGTCAGGTACATGATTTTCCCAACCATTTAATGGTCTCAGATTCTATCATTTAAATAATAGAACATGTTTGCGGCGTTTGAGAACCATTTAAATGCTTATTGCCAGCATAATTTTTTCTCTGCTCGAAAATTATTTACAATGACAAAATACATGGGTTTCGCGACAATTACATGCTCTAAATAAGAATTAAATGGATGCAGCAACCATGTCCAAATATTTTTTTTCTGTGCGTGCGATTTCGATGAAATTTTGCTGACTTGAAGAGTGATCAAAAATATTACTTTATGCCAAATTTCGATCGGTGAGTAATAAAGCGCAACGTGACCCCATTAGCCGAAATCGGGCGATACATATATATGAGAGGTATATCTAAATTTGATCCGATATCTTCCAAATTCAATAGCGTTCGTCCTTGTGCCCAATAAATACTCTGTACCAAATTTCATCAAAATCGGTTAATGATTGCGACCAGAATCCTGCGAACAACAAATACATGGACAGACGGACGGACGGACACCAAGCGCTAGATCGACTCAAGAGGTGATTCTGAGTCGATCGGTATATATTTTATGGGGTCTAAAATCAATATTTCTGGTAGCCATATTTTTTGGCAGATCTAAGTTATTATACCCACTATCCCAGTGGTAAAAAACGTCATTACCAAATCGATTATATCCAACCGATTTTGTCGAGACAACTACTCCACGTTTCCGATCAATTTTCCGCATTACTTTTACGTTGGCGTGTCATAGGCAGTCAAGTACTTCGCAATTTCCATGACAAGGTAAATGAAAGCATAATGATAGCCCATTACAACGGCATTACCAATGCTTAAGGGCTTCGTATGACGATTATTGAATATTGTGTTTTACTCGGTAATGGGAACGATGGAGTAAACCAGTTTTACTTTCTATTTATAAAAGTAATCTAGAGCTAAGCACCCCTATTTACCACCCGATTCGCCGGTAAACTATAAAAATATGATGTATTTATAGTTTTTTCCTAAAAATATGCAAATAATATTCTAAATAACTATTTTTTTGGTTTTATATATTATAAAAATTAATATATATTTGGTAATAATATTTCAATACAATATTTAATACTAGGTAATACTGTTATAATAACTGGTATATATTTATTCATTACATTTTTTTTTATCCACAAACTTTGCGGAATTGGGACCCTTGAAGTTTTTGACCGACTTCCTAATGTCCGCTATATAATCTTTTTCTGTGTACTGTTCCGTCTTGACAGCATCTGAAATAAAAGATTATATGTTATTAGTCAATAAATATACAAATAGAAAGTTATATAAGAAATATTACCTAAATCTGGCACATGGCTCCCTGGCTCCCCTGAATCTGGCGCTTGGAAAGGTGCTAATTGAAGCAGGGAAATCGCTCTAAAATTATTTTCTTCCTTACGCGCTAATCGCTTTAAATTTCTGGACGAAAATCCCTCCATATTTTAATTAATTATTTTCACACTTACCTTTACACATATACACCTAAACCTCGCTTTGCGTCGTTTCGTTTTGCGTTGTTTCGAAGTTGCGTCCCTGCTGAATTAGTACTAGTTTTCACTTTGCGTCGTTAGATTTACGAAGTTGCGTTGTTATCTGTCTCCAATCTTTGCATGGTTTGCCATAGAAACTCATAATTCACTTTGCGTCGTGTTTTTTGGAACGTATCTGCGACGTAAAGCGAGGTCTAGCTGTATATCTGGAAAGGATGTACAACTCAATATAAATTAATTGATAATCTAGAAAAGATGTAAAACTCAATAAAAATGTATTTATGCCCGAAAAATTTTTTCAGAAAACTGAAAAAAGACCGAGAAAACAAAAACCAATGTTGCTTAGAAACGTTGCCTAGCAAATTTTTGAGTTTTTGTTCCTAATTACAGACCCCTTACGCAGTAAGTGGAAGTCGTAAGCACTGGTTGTCCCACTACGAACCAACTAGATGACTATGTAATAGCTTTTATTTGTTTAAGTTTTGATGGAATTACATTCTGTTCGATTTTTCAATGCTAAGGTATAAGTAGTAGCATTGTCAACTATATGTGTGTTTACATACAACATACTTACTTAATCTTTCAAATTTCCCAAGAACATAATCGATCTTTTGGTAAGGGTTTTGAATTTTTACCACTGGGATGTGGTTTAGG
>NC_134400.1:102628008-102680723 GCF_050003625.1 Haematobia irritans | reverse complement strand
TGGGGGACGTGTCTGAGCATGATTAAAATCGAGAGCGTTATTAAACTCTTAACATCCCAGGTGTCACTAAAACTGTAAACGAATTCAACTCGCAAGCGTTTTATGTCTGAGGGCGGGATTATTTTCGTGAGCGTATTTTTCCGAAATTCGTTACTCACGCACACTCACGAAGAAACTATTTTCGTGACTCACGCTCACGCACGACATTTGGTTTGTTAATCACGCACACTCACGCCGTTGCCGTAAGCGTGACTCACAACTCACGCGTGAGTCACGATAATTTCGTGCCAGGTGCACACCAGGTGATTATCAACTGATGCGGACAAAACTATCGCTATTGATTTAGGAAAAACTCGGTTCAGATTTAGATATAGCTGCCATATTTATTTATCACCGAGTTAGGTTAGGTTATAAATATTAGCCAAATCGGTTCAGATTTAGATATAGCTTATGACCACAGAGGCCAAGATGTTACTTCGATTTACGTCAAACTTTGCAGAAATTGTGGAATTAAAATAAAAACTATGCATGCCAAATTTTGTTGAAATCAATTTAGATTTAGTTGTAGCTCCCATATATATCTTTCAGGTGATATGGATTTAATTCGCCTAGAGACCAGAGTTTTGCCTCGATTTGCTTGAAATATTGCACAGTGAGTTGAACTGATGCTATCGTCAAGCATGCCAAATATGCTTGAAACCGGTTCATATTTAGATATAGCTCCTATATATATCTTTCGCCCGATATGCACTTATATGGCACCAGAGGCCAGAATTTTACCTTGATTCTCTTCAAATTTTGCACAAATATTACAACTGATGGTGTTGTCATTTGTGCTCAATATGGTTGAAATCAGTTTAGATTTAGGCAAAGCTCCCATTATAGCTTACCCCGATATTGATTTATATAACCACTGAAGGCCAAGGAAAGAATTAACATATTAGCAATGTGTTAAAAATTTGTAAATATAGAGCTCCCATATATATGCACGTTTGATTTGGGGAAACAGGGCAGACAATTTTATATTGCACCTATTTGTTACTCCAATTGACTTGAATGTTTATTGCAGAGAATAGATTGAACATTCTATTTAAGAGTATCGAATTTGTTCCAAATCGTTTCAGATTTAGATAAAGCCTCCATATATGTTCTTCCGGTTTAGGCAAATATGAGCAAAATATCCACATTTTAAGCAAAACTCTGTGATAATTTCTCCATATTGTAGTCATATCCTGCACACTGTAATACCAGAATTTCCACAGAACGGCTGAGGAGTTCTAGCCCATATGATTGCCACTGCTAAGTAACAACAATTGTAAAAATTTCTTTTTTTTACAATTTACGAGGTATAGATACCTCGAATACATATGTATCGCCTGATAAATCATATGTGAACTAAAACAAGAATCTTATGTACCCTCCACCATGGATTGCGTAGAAACTTCTACGAAAGCCTGTCACCCACAATCGAAATACTTGGGTTGTGGTATCTTAAAACTTCTTAACATCGTTTTCTAAATTGTGAGTTAGTCCATACGTGGTATATATAAGACAATAAAGTTATGTATAGTTAAGTCTACAAATAATTACGAATCGATATGGACTTTTTGCACGGTACGTAGAGAGCCAGAATTGAAATATGGGGGTCGCTTATATGGGGGCTATATACAATTATGAACTTGATATGGACCAATTTTTGTGTGATTGGAAATCGATTTATCTGAGGGATATATATAACTATAGACCGATATGGACCTAGTTAGGCATGGTTGTTAACGACCATATACTAGCACAATGTACCAAATTTCAACTCACTCGGATGAAATTTGCTCCACCAAGAGGCTCCAAAACCAAATCTCGGGATCGGTTTATATGGGGCTATATATAATTATGGACCGATGTGGACCAATTATGGCATGGTTGTTAGAGACCATATACTAACACCATGTACCAAATTTCAGCCGGATCGGATGAAATTTGCTTCTCTTAGAGGCTCCGAAAGCCAAATCGGGGGATCGGTTTATATAGGGGCTATATGTAATTATGGACCGATGTGGACCAATTTTTGCATGGTTGTTAGAGACCATATACTAACACCATGTACCAAATTTCAACCGGATCGGATGAAAGTTGCTTCTCTTAGAGGCCTCGCAAGCCAAATCGGGGGATCGGTTTATATGGGGGATATATATAATTACGGACCGATGTGAACCAATTTTTGCATGGTTGGTAGAGACCATATACTAACACCATGTACCAAATTTCAGCCGGATCGGATGAAATTTGCTTCTCTTAGAGCAATCGCAAGCCAAATTTGGGGGTCCGTTTATATGGGGGCTATACGTAGAAGTGGATCGATATGGCCCATTTGCAATACCTTCCGACCTACATCAATAACAACTACTTGTGCAAAGTTTCAAGTCGATAGCTTGTTTCGTTCGGAATTTAGCGTGATTTCAACAGACGGACGGACGGATGGACATGCACAGATCGACTCAGAATTTCACCACGACCCAGAATATATACTTTATGGGGTCTTAGAGCAATATTTCGATGTGTTACAAACGGAATGACAAAGTTAATATACCCCCCATCCTATGGTGGAGGGTATAAAAAGTATAACCGTATTGATTCCGAACCAAAGAAGCACACGGACAGAAAAAACATGTTTGGACGTGGCTGGCGCATACATTTAATGCTTATCTAGAGTATGTAATTGTCGCGAAAACCATGTATTTTGTTTTTATAAAAATAATTTTCGAGCGGAGAAAATATATGTTGGCAATAAGCATTTAAATGGTTCTCAAATGCCGCAAACATGTTCTCTTATTTGAATGATAGAATTTGAGACCATTACATGGTCGGGAAAATCATGTGCCTGACCATTCAATTTTTTTACTTTTTTGCAGAGAAAAAATTATTTTTATAGGTTAGGTATAGAAATGTCTAGAACCATTACATGGCCATAAAGACCATGTATATTTTGTTCGTGACCATTTAATTTTTGCAGGGAAAAGAATTTTATAAAAACATTGAGTAGGTACACACGATTTTCATTTTGTACGTCAGTCGCGTGTTGATTGTTGCTTGGAATGGACGGAGAATATGGAATTAATGTGTTTTGTGTTAATTTATTTATTCAGAAGAGGCACGTGGTTTTATGTGAACACAAAAAAGGAAAGTGTAATTGAAAAAAAAAACCTGGTTTTTGTTCTGCATTTTGCTTATGGTATAATTTTTATTTGGCAGTTAAATGATGCCTGCATTTTTAAATTTGATAGGCACGAAGTAAATATGGAATGATTACTTATTGTTGAAATTGAACCAAAATAGAGTGTGTAAAAATATGTGATGTTTGCTTGCACGACATTATAAATACAAATAAACAATGAATTAGTTTATAAATAAATAAAAACAAACAAATAAAGTTAATTTTGTGTTTTCTTTTCTCAAGTGGCGTCCTTTTTTCGACGATGAAAAAAGTTTTTTCATAAAGATCAAAACATTTTAGGTTGTGACCATAACCTTTTAACTGGAAGAAAAACATTTTTTACGAATACCATAACATTTTAGATCGTGACCATTGTATTTTGATTCAAACAAAATTATTTTTATCAATATAATAACATTTTACATGAGGACAATTTTTATTTTTCTTAGAACCATGTTCACTGAGCCAACATGGTTGCAGGTGAAAATGTTACATGGCCGCCGCAAAAATAGCTCCTATCATATTATTTTGCTCTTCGAATATGATTGTGACAATCATGTTTCTTCTCTGCGTGCAGAGAATTGATGTAATGACACATTTAAGACCACATTCTCTTTTAAATTTATGTTTTGCGTACATGATTTCAGTTTTTTTCTTCATGTGCTTTCATCCATTAATGTGTGTTAATGATAACTTAAATTTCAAAATTCAGACTCGACTAAAGGGTGACACGGTCAAAATTTGGTCAATATAAACTTGACGTATATCTTTCAATTTTGCATTTAAAAAACTTGAACACCCCTCATTTTGAAGGTGTGTGTGTGTAGAATGTTGCTCCTGTTTCGATTTTGGAATTCACTCTTCAGTTGTCAAAATGCAGTCCAAGCAAGAAGAGCAGCGTATCAAAATTTTGCTCGCGCATCGCGAAAATCCGAGCTACTCGCACGCAAAGCTGGAAAAATCGCTAAAAGTTGCCAAACCAACCGTTACAAATGTAACTAAAGTGTTTGGGGAACGTTTGTCGACAGCCAGGAAGTTTGGATCGGGGGGAAATCGAAAACCGGAAGCCGCTGGGACGACAAAGGGAGTTGCCGGTAGTTTCAAGCGAAACCCTAACCTCTCTCTCCGAGATGTCGCAAATAAGCTGGGTATATCGTCTACAACCATGCATCGAGCCGGACTATCGACTTACAAGAAGGTAGTGACTCCAAATGGCGATGATAAACAAAATACGACGGCCAAAGCGCGATCCCGGAGGCTGTACACGACGATCCCGGCGAAGTTTGACTGCGTGGTAATGGACGAAGAAACCTACGTCAAAGCCGACTACAAGCAGCTTCCGGGACAGGAGTTTTATACGGTAAAAGGAAGGGGAAAGGTAGCAGATATTTTCAAGCACATAAAACTGTCAAAGTTCGCAAAGAAATATCTGGTTTGGCAAGCCGTCTGTACCTGTGGCTTGAAAAGCAGCATTTTCATAGCTTCCGGAACTGTCAACCAAGAAATTTACGTGAAAGAGTGTTTGAATAAACGTCTGCTGCCTTTCCTGAAGAAACACGGTTGTTCCGTACTGTTTTGGCCGGATTTGGCATTTTGCCATTACGGTAAAAAGGCCGTGGAGTGGTACGCCGCCAAAAACGTGCAGGTGGTTTCCAAGGACAAGAACCCTCCCGCTAAAGCTCCGCCCAATTGAGAAATACTGGGCTATTGTCAAGCGGAACCTAAAAAAGACCAAAAAAACTGCTAAGGACGAGCAGCAGTTCAAGGCAAACTGGCTTTCTGCGGCGAAGAAGGTGGACAAGGTGGCTGTACAAAATCTGATGGCAGGTGTCAAGCGTGAGGCCCGGCAATTCGGATTTGGAAAAGCGAAAGCCTAACTGAATATTTTTCCTGAATTTTATACTAATTGAACTTGAAAAAGAAATTTAATTTGATTTTTTAAATAAACGATTTCACCGATTTACACGCGTTTTCCCTTAACCAAATTTTGACCGTATCACCCTTAACTAGTAAAAATTTTGCGTTGAAAAGCATCAGAGAAATGTGTCTTCTAACCTATGCTAAACAAAAAACAATTCGTATTTTAAGGACATGAAATCTTTCGCCTCACTACTATATTTTTTCAGTATGCACTCTTGCGTAAATGCATAAAAATGGCTTTAGCTTTAAATATTTCCCAAATTTGTTTACTAACATTGAACCCAGAGAAGGAATATGATCACCTCAAGCATGTTTTAAGAGCAAAATGTTATTTTTGGATGGTGACCATGTCACATGGTTTTCGCAACCATGTTATTTTCTCGGAAATCATGTATCTGATTTCGGCAAGCAGGTTATATTTGACGAGAAAATAACCTTTTAGTGACAAACATGTTATATGGTCACCATACAAAAATAACATTTTGCTCTTGAAACATGTTTGAGGTGATCATATTCCTTCTCTTCGTGTGTGTTTCGTCTTATGGCGTTAGCCGATTTAAATTTTAATTGTTGATAATTTGTAGAAGTGTAAACAATTTCGTTGAAATCGTTTCAGATTTAAATGCATGAATATGGCAATATAAACCTCTATATATATCTCTCCTCTACTCGGGAGGTCATCTCCTTAGATACACTCTTAAATAATTATGCTGCCAATACTTGTTTGCAATGGTTACATTTAATTCGGCACTGAAAGGGTTAAGCGAAAAATGTTCCATCATATAAGATGACACAAAAGGCTATGTTTACCTTACATGGAAAAATCTTACAAATTACTTTCATACGAAATACATATATATGTTTAAATAGGCACCCAATGTGTTTATTTTGAACCCCATTCACATGATATAAGGTGTGTTGTCTCCAGAATCATGTGCCTCTGCGAAAACATGACCTAACACGTAAAACACATAAACCCAAGGATGTACACAGTCACACAAATGTTAATGGGAAATAACACAACCTACTACCTACAACAATTATCCTAGTGCCTCCGTCACATACCTACACCCTCAAAAAAATCGCTTCTCTAACATATATTCCAAACATATTTTGCAGGAAGCACATATATTATTGGATACTGCCGAAACATTAATATGTTTGTTTTATGTGAGCATATTATATGTCTGGAAGCATTTTGAGTCCAAAAATAGTATATGCTTGGAAGAATTCCTCAAAGAAGATTGTGCTCATTCCCTCACATAATTTTCACTTCCACGAAATTTTTGAGTTCTTCGCATCTTTTTCTGTAATACAAATATGCTGTTTTTTTTTTTCAAATGTCTATTTTCTTGGTTCCGAATGTCTATTCTCGTTATTCCGAATACCCATTCTAATATTCAAATTAAATAATATTTAGACTTAAGCATGTTAAATTTTTGGCCTTCATGATAAGGTTTCCGAAACAACATACAAGCGGTTTCACAGAAATTGCTCTCATTTCATTCTCTCGCTGCGTTATGTTGATATCTTTCAACGTAACAACCCTCCCGTTTTCCATCTCTATTTCTTTCTCTATACTAACTCTCTCTGTCGCTCTATGAATAAAGTATCACAACATATATATGTTTACTCGAAATTTGTAAATTTATATATGTTTACATTCACACATATTATTTTTATGAAACATTCATGCCCCAAACATAATATATTCTAACATATTAACATATGTGTCCCAAACATTTTGTGTTAGTTTAGGAACATTACATGTTTGCACTTAAATATATTGTGTTTAAAAATTGTGCCCGAAACACATTTTGTTTATATCGGAATATATGTAAAACATATTTTTCTAACAGTGTAGTAAATTATGTGAATTATTTGCAATCACGGTTGCGAAGTGGTAACCGCTTTTGTCCCATTACGATACGAAATGAAGAATTTTGCAAAAGTTCCAAGGTAAAGTAAATATGTTGTAAGCAAACATCCTTTCAATCGCAGCTCATTAAGCCAATGAACTAGACAGACTTTATACATGGAAATATTTGCAAAGTCTCATGTTACATTTGAAGGATAGTATCAAGAAACTATTTTGCAACAATTTAGAACAAACATTTCCCAAAAATATGGAAAGGTAATTCCAGGAAGAAATGATAAATATGGTCTCCACCAAAATCAACGACAGGACAGTTTGCGAATCTGAAAACCCAAGATTGAGATAAAGTCGACCTGCCACCGCTATTAATATATCTTAAAAAATCTAAAATCTATTTTTTTTTTTTGCGAAATAGGAATGCGAGTTTTCGCACTTCTCCGATATAAAGTTTTTGCCTTGTCCAAAAGTCTATAAACTTTTCTATGAAGTCGTATTGTCCTTAAAATAAAGAGACTCGACTTAAAAATGGGTATATTTACATTAAAGAAAATTTTGTTTGACCAAGATCAACTTGACTTTACTTATTTTGAAAAATTCTTGAAAATTAATAGAATTGTCTTTAAATTTCTTTGACTATAAAGCAAATAAAATTTTGTTACTCAACAATAGCAATTTTATAAGCATATAGGCTAAATCTCGCCAAGATAGGTGGTCAATTGTGGGGTATGAGATAATATTGGGACGAATCGGGCGACATTTACACAATTTTAAGTAAATCGGAATAAAACGTTGTCTTCCGGTGGTCATATGAATCTATATTGGGCGTAAGATATATGGGAGCTTTAACTAAATCTGAACCGATTCCAACCAAATTTGTCATACCAATGTTGGGACATTAATTCTACTATCTGTGAAAATTTTCACGTAAATCGAAATTAAACTTTGGCCTCAGGTGTTCATACGAGTGTAAATCGGGCGAAAGATATATGTTGGAGCTATATCTAAATCTCAACCGGTATCGTCAAGTATGCCAAATTTGCATCAGTTGTACTCCTTGTGCAAAATTTGAATTACATCAATATGAAATTCCGGTCTCTGGGGCCATAGAAATGCATGTCGGGCAAAAAATATATATGGGAGCTATATCTAAATCGGAGCCGATTTGGCTGATATTTTGCAAGTTTTACGGGACTCACAAAACATTCAGATGTACGAAATTTTAAGATCGGTTCAAAAACAGGTCAATTATTATCATATGGTCAATTATTAATCATATGTATGACAGCTTTATCTAAATCTGAACCTACACGGATGAAAAAGACTGTTTTTCATATGTTTGGCTATAAACATTATATGTTTGGAACACAAATTTTTAAACCCAATATTTTTGAGTGCAAGCATATAATGTTCATAAACTAGCATAACATGTTTGGGACATATATGTTAATATGTTAGAACATATTATGTTTGGGACATAAAATGTTTGTAAATATAATATGCTTGGATGCAAACATATATTAATTTAGAAATAGCCTATAAACATATATGTGTTTAGTAGCTTGGAGCGCTATTTAACAGGGAGCGATATTGAATTAAGTTGGTGGTTGTTGCTTGTTACTACAAAATTAACATTTTATTTTTCCTTGGGCAATTGATCAGCTACTTCTTTGATCCTTATAAACTGTGTGGTCCGCTGTTCGAATCCCCGTCCGGCAAAAGGTAAAATTAAAATAAAAAAATCATACAATTGAATAATTTCTTCTACAATGTTTGTATTACAGAAAAAGGTGCTAAGAACTAAAAAATCTCGTGGAAGTGAGAAAGATGTGGGGGAATATACAGTTGGGCAGAAACAAAATTTTGAGCATACAGGTCGAAAACCTATGTTGTTAGCACCTATATTACCTGTTTATTTTCATAATTCATTATGATTGTAAATATATAAATAAATAAACAAGTATATACGGCCGTAAGTTCGGCCAGGCCGAATCTTATGTACCCTCCACCATGGATTGCGTAGGAACTTCTACTAAAGGCTGTCATCCACAATCGAATTACTTGGGTTGCGATAACACTTGCCGATGGCAAGGTATCGTAAAACTTTTTAACACTGTCTTCTAAATTGTAAGTTAGCCCATACGGGGTATATATTAAACAAAAAAAGGCCGATTAAATACGTATATAATATAGTTTGACAAAATTTTCTATAGAAATGAAAACTTGACAAAATTTTCTAAAGAAATAAAATTTTGACAAAATTTTCTATAGAAATAAAAACTTGACAAAATTTTCTATAGAAATAAAATGTTGACAAAATTTTCTATGGAAGTAAAATGTTGACAAAATTTTGTATAGAAATAAAATGTTGACAAAATTTTCTACAGAAATAAATTTTTTAAAAAATTTTCTATAAAAATAAAATTTTGACAAAACTTACTATGGAAATAAAATTTGGCAAACATTTCTATAGAAATAAACGTTTGACAAAACTTTCTATAGAAATGAAATTTTGACACAACTTTCTATAGTAATAAAATTTGACAAAAATTTTCTATGGAAATAAAGTTTTGGTAGATTATTTTTGGCGATATGGACCAATTTTTGTGTAATAAGTCATCGGCTACATATAACTAAATACCGATATTGACCAATTTTTACATGGCTGTTAGAGGCCATATATTGACAAAATGTACCAAATTTCAACCGCATCGGATGACTTTTGCTATATATAATTATGGACCGATATGGACCAATTTTTGCATGGTTGTTAGATACCATATACTAACACCATGTACCAAATTTCAACTGGATCGGATGAATTTCGCTCCTCCAAGAGGCTCCTGAGGTCAAATCTGGGGATCGGTTTATATGGGAGCTATATATAATTATGAACCGATATGGACCAATTTTTGCATGGTTGTTAGAGACTATATACTAACACCACGTGCTAAATTTCAATTGGATCGGATGAATTTTGCTCCTCCAAGAGGCTCCGGAGTTCAAATCTGGGGATCGGTTTATATGGGAGCTATATATAATTATGAACCGATATGGACCAATTTTTGCATGGTTGTTAGAGGCCGTATACTAACATCAGGTACCGAATTTCAACAGGATCGGATGAATTTTGCCCCTCCAAGAGGCTCCGGAGGTCAAATCTGGGGATCGGTTTATATGGGGGCTATATATAATTATGGACCGATATGGACCAATTTTTGCATGGTTGTTAGAGACCGTATACTAACATCAGGTACCAAATTTCAACCGGATCGGATGAATTTTGCCCCTCCAAAAGTCTCCGGAGGTCAAATCTGGGGATCGGTTTATATGGGGGCTATATATAATTATGGACCGATATGGACCAATGTTTGCATGGTTGTTAGAGACTATATACTAACATCAGGTACCAAATTTCAATCGGATCGGATGAATTTTGCCCCTCCAAGAGGCTCCGGAGGTCAAATCTGGGGATCGGTTTATATGGGGGCTATATATAATTATGGACCGATGTGGACCAATTTTTGCATGGTTGTTAGAGACCGTATACTAAGACCACGTACCAAATTTCAACCGGATCGGATGAATTTTGCTGCTCCGGGAGGCTCCCCAAGCCAAATTTGGGGATCGGTTTATATGGGGGCTATACGTAAACGTGGTCCGATATGGCCCATTTTCAATACCATCCGACCTACATCAATAACAACTACTTGTGCCAAGTTTCAAGTCGATAGCTTGTTTCGTTCGGAAGTTAGCGTGATTTCCACAGACGGACGGACAGCCGGACAGCCGGACAGACGGACGGACGGACGGACATGCTTAGATCGACTCAGAATTTCACCACGACCCAGAATATATATACTTTATGGGGTCTTAGAGCAATATTTCGATGTGTTACAAACGGAATGACAAAGTTAATATACCCCCATCCTATGGTGGAGGGTATAATAATTAAAAAGTTTTTTCTCACTTACTAAAGAAAATTTTGTAGTTGAAAGGAAAAAATTGAAGTTCAAAATTGCAAGAATATGTTTAGTGCCATACGAAATTCATGATGGGCGCATTTGCAGTAAAATTTACAAATGTAAAGAACTATTTTGTGAGAAGTACGAATTTAATAAATCGTTATGCTTCATTTGTGTACAATTTTCCCGTTTTTTAGTTCATTAAACTAATGTACGCAAAAAATTATTAGAATAAAGGAAACTTCCTCCAAACATAATAATTCCATGAACTAAAATAAAATTAAATTGGCTTTAGTTAAATAAAGAATTCACTTTTTTTTTGAGTGTATAATTCAAATTTAAGAGAGAATTATTTCTTAAGGTTGTCTTTATTTCAATTATCCGCTTCTTTTGCTCGGAATCAATATCAAAATCATTACACTGAAAAACTGGGTTCACTGTTCACAGGGAAGAAAATTTTAGTTAATTGTTGAAAAATTTGATTAATTGTAGAAAATTTTAACTAAACAGTATTATAAACGCAGATGTCGCTCCAATTTCGCAAAACAAGTAAAAAAATTTCGACAAATTTGAGAAGATTTATCAGACAAAATTATTATTTTTCACTTATTAAAGAAAATTTCGTAGTTTGAAGGAAAAAATTGGAGTTCAAAATTGCAAAAATTTCTTTAGTGCCATACGAAGTTCATGATGGACGCATTATTGGTAAAATTTACAAATATTAAGGAATTCTGAACTATTTTGTGGGAGACACGAATTTAGTTCATCTTTATACTTCAATTGTGTATAATTATACCCTTCACCACTACTGTAGTACAGGGTATAATAAGTTTGTGCATTTGTATGTAACGCCAAGAAGGAAAAGTCTGAGACCCATCGTTTAGTATACCGATCGTCTTAGAATTAAATTCTGAGTCGATTTAGCGATGTCCGTCTGTCTGTCTGTCTGTTGATGTATTTTTGTGTGCAAAGTACAGCTCGCAGTTTTAGTCCGATTGTCCTAAAATTTGGTATAGGGTCCTGTTTCGGCTCAAAGACGATCCCTATTGATTTTGGAAAAAATCGGTTCAGATTTAGATATAGCTGCCATATATATTTTTCACCGATCTGGTCATAATTGGCGTATATATCAACCGATCTTCCTCAAATTTCGTACATCCGAATATTTTATGAGTCTCGAAAAACTTGCAAAATATCAGCCAAATCGGTTCAGATTTAGATATAGCTCCCATATATAGCTTTCGCCCGATTTACACTCATTTGCCCACAGAGGCCAATTTTTTGCTCCGATTTAGTTGAAATTTTGCACAGGGAGTAGAATTAGCATTGTAGCTATGCGTGTCAAATTTGGTTGACATCGGTTCAGATTTAGATATAGCTCCCATATATAGCTTTCGCCCGATTTACACTCAAATGACCACAGAGGCCAATTTTTTGCTCCGATTTAGTTGAAATTTTGCACAGGGAGTATAATTAGCATTGTAGCTATGCGTGGCAAATTTGGTTGAAATCGGTTCAGATTTAGATATAGCTTCCATATATATGTTTTTCTGATTTCGAAATGGTCAAAATACCAACATGGTCAAAATACCAACATTTTCCTTGTAAAATCGCCACTGCTTAGTCGAAAAGTTGTAAAAATGACTCTAATTTTCCTAAACTTCTAATGCATATATATCGAGCGATAAATCATAAATAAACTTTTGCGAAGTTTTCTTAAAATTGCTCCAGATTTAAATGTTTCCCATATTTTTTTACTAACATTGTGTTCCACCCTAGTGCATTAGCCGACTTAAATTTTGAGTCTATAGATTTTGTAGAGGTCTATCAAATTCTGTCCAGATCGAGTGATATTTAAATGTATGTATTTGGGACAAACCTTTATATATAGCCCCAACACATTTGACGGATGTGATATGGTATCGAAAATTTAGATCTACAAAGTGGTGCAGACTTTCCTTACTTGTTTTTTACTAACATTGTGTTCCACCCTAGTGCATTAGCCGACTTAAATTTTGAGTCTACAGATTTTGTAGAAGTCTATCAAATTCTTCCAGATCGAGTGATATTTAAATGTATGTATTTGGGACAAACCTTTATATATAGCCCCCAACACATTTGACGGATGTGATATGGTATCGAACATTTTTATCTACAAAGTTGTGCAGGGTATAATATAGTCGGCCCCGCCCGACTTTAGACTTTCCTTACTGGTTTTTTCTTCTGCTTCAGTTAAGTTAACTTACGTACGCAAAAAATTGTTAATGGCATGGAAACTTTCTTAAAACGTAATAATTCCATGAACTAAACGAGAATTAAATCAGCTTTAGTGAAATATAGGGTTCACTTTTTTGAGTGTAGTGTAAAGGCAAAATCTTTGGAACCGGTTATGCTTATTTTTCAGTGTAGAACCCGTATCGGGTTGGGGGGGATGGGATGTATTTAATATACGAGGGCGGTTTGGAAACTTCTTAGCCTATCAATGAAAGAGAATAGTTAGTTTTTCAAAAATATTTTTTATTTTTCAATATAATCTCCTGAAACTTAAATACACTTAGTCCAACGCTTTTCTAGCAATTCTATCCCTTGATTAAAATAGTTTTCCTTAAGGTCTTCAAAATAGTGGTTTACAACTGTAATTGCATATTCATTTGAGGTAAAACGCTTGCCAGCAAGGAATTTTTTTAGATTTGGGAACAAGTAAAAGTCACTGGGAGCTAAATCAGGAGAATAAGGTGGGTGGTCAGCAACTCGTAGTTTAATTCGTTGATTTTAGCCATAGTTAAAACACTCTTGTGCGCTGGTGCGTTGTCTTGATGAAAAATTATTTTTTGTGTTGTAAGCCAGGACGTTTTTCTCGAATTTGTACATTTAATTGATCCAAAAGGTTGCAATAGTAATCTGAATTTATTGTTTTACCCTTTTGCAGATAGTCAATCAATAAAATACCTTTGAAGGCCATAACCTTACCAGCCGATTGAATTGTTTTTGCCTTCTTTGGGGCACTTCCTCCAGCTTCAGTCCATTGTTTGGATTGTTCTTTTGTCTCTGGAGTATAGTCTCATCTCCATGTCTCATCAACAGTTATGAAACGAAGCTTAAAATCCATTTTATTTCGCTTAAAACGATCCAAACAAGTTTGAGAAGTGTTCATTCTTATGCGTTTTTGATCGACTGTTAACAAATGCGGGACCCATCTTGCAGAAAACTTTTTCATCTGTAGGAGCCACCGTGGTGCAATGGTTAGCATGCCCGCCTTGCATACACAAGGTCGTGGGTTCGATTCCTGCTACGACCGAACACCAAAAAGTTTTTCAGCGGTGGATTATCCCACCTCAGTAATGCTGGTGACATTTCTGAGGGTTACAAAGCTTCTCTAAGTGGTTTCACTGCAATGTGTAACGCCGTTCGGACTCGGCTATAAAAAGGAGGTCCCTTGTCATTGAGCTTAACATGGAATCGGGCAGCACTCAGTGATAAGAGAGAAGTTCACCACTGTGGTATCACAATGGACTGAATAGTCTAAGTGAGCCTGATACATCGGGCTGCCACATAACCTAACCTAACCTATCTGTAGTTCTTCATGCAAAATTAAATGTACTCGATCATTTGAGATGCCCATGATATTAGCAATTTCACGCACTGTTATTCGTCGATCATTTAATACCATATCATGCACTTTGGCTACAATATCTATTGTTGCTGTTTTTGGACGTCCACTACGTGGTTCATCTTCAATGCTTGTACGACCACGTTTAAATTCAGCAACCCAATTTTTTACTGTTGCATATGAAGGAGCACTTTCACCTAACACATTCACCATACCATTGTGAATTTCTTGTCCCGATAAACCTTTTTTATGTAAATATTTAATGACAGCACGCATTTCTAATTTTTCCATTGTAAAAAATTTGCGGATGCGTCTTTTTTGAACACCTGTTTCTATATGAAGGAGTTGCCAGATCGAAACAAAATTTAACATGTGTTCATAACAGAGATGGAAGTTTCCAAAACACAACTTTTTTCGGTTTATTCCGCGCTTTTTGTGCTAGGCTAAGAAGTTTCCGAACTGCCCTCGTAGGCATATAGTGGTATCATTTCCAGATATATGCTATACATCCTTGCGCTGAAAAAATATTGTCGCTAGACCAAAGATTTCATGTCCTTAATATACGAATACTAATTTTGCTTAGCATAGAAGTCGCATTTCTTTGATATAAAGTTTTTTTCATTGTCCAAAAGTCGATACACTTTTCAATGAAATCGTTTAGTCCTTATTGTTAAATGATTCAACCTAAAGATGGTGATAATGCGAAACACACTGCAGATGGTTGTCAATAATGGAGAGATGAGCAATGGAACGTATTTTTAAGATTGTTTTCATGGAAAAATAGGGGTTTACGTTTTTAACGTAAACAGATGGGTACCTTTACATAAAGGAAAAATTCAACTTGACTTTAATAATTTGGAAAAATTCTTTAAAATCGATGAAATCGTCTTTAAATGTGTTGACCTTTTGCATCTTGACTACAAAGCAGAAAAGGTTTCAAAAAAAGGAGATAGTTTTCAATACTATATTTTATAGACGTTTTTACTTGAATCATAGCAAAATTTCTACTTGAAAACGAGTCTGAATTTGGGGAAAAATTTGGAAAACCGAATGAATTCAAGTTTGCTTCCTAGTATCAAGTACGCAAAACTCAAATTTAAAGAGAATTACGTCTTACATGTATCCTTACCTGAATTCTCCGCTTCTTTGACTCGAAATCAATACCAAAATCATTAGAGTAAATGCAAAATCATTGGAACCGGGAATTTTTTCTGCAAAAATTTTTCAGTTTGTTACTTAACAAATCGAGTCAAAATGTTAAACTAAATAAACAATTGAAAATCTTTTCCCATACACTGAAAAAACGGTGAACCCACCAGGAAGAAAACTTTTGATTAATTTTAGAAAATTATGAATAGTTTTAGAAATTTTTAACTAAACAGTATTACAAGCGCTGGCATCACGCCGATGTCACAAAAATAAGTAAATATTTTTCGGCAAATTCAAGAAAATTTATAAGACATAAATAATTTTTTTCACTTTTTAAAGAAAATTTTGTAGTTTGAAGGAAAAAATTGGAGTTCAAAAATGCAAGAATGTCTTTAGTGACATACGAAGTTCATGATGGACGCTGTTGTAGTAAAATTTACAAATTTTATGAAATAATGAACTATTTTGTGAGAAGTACGAATTTATTAAAACTTTTTACTTCATTTGAGTATAATTTTTTCCCGTCTTTTAGTTCATTTAACTAACGTACGCAAAAAATTATTAGAGTAAATTAAAGTTTCTCCAAATATAGTTAAATTGGCTTTAGTGAAATAGTGAGTTCACTTTTTTTTGAGTGTAGCCGAAGTGACCCATTTTTGCACATAGAGACTCAAAATTTGGCTCACATACAGGTCAATATCTCGACTCCATCATACAAAATTTCAAAGAGCCCGTTCACAAATGTCTGCTCTATGCAATCATATATATTGAACCCTTTGTATGGCAGGTATGTGAAGGAGTGGTCCGATCGGACCCAAACTTCGCATGTTTCGTAGTTTCATCCTTCTATGGTTGACCATTCTTTATATGGAGCAGAAGCACTGTGCGACTGTGCATCGAAAAGTGCCCTCTGGTCGTTTCACCCAGAAAAAAGTAGAAGAAAATTTTTATAGCCGCTTTAACTTTGTTTTAGTTCATGAAAATTAGTTTAATGTGAAACATTTTCTTATTTTAATTATTTTTTGCTTTAGTGGCATAAACTAAAAATGAAAAAAAGATTGTATACAAATGAAGTAGACAATTTTACTAAATTGTAAAAAGTAGTTCATGATCTACTGGAAAAACTAAAATTCTTATATTTTTTTTGAAATTAACAAAGGACGTAGGGTGAGGTATTCGGACGAGAAGGGGACCTTATCCTTGCCTCACACTTTGAAATTTGAAGAAATGTTCCCAGATAAAAAAATTTCAGCGGGGTTGAGGGTGGTAACCACTTTTTTTATGTTTTGAGATTTTGATCGGGGACAGGGACATCCCTTAAAACAAGTAAGTAAAGTAGAAAGTCGGGCGGGCCGACTATATCATACCCTAAACCACCCTTACTGAATTAGTAATCATAAGCATTTGTTGGGTAACCATTAGCGTAGCTAAAAAATTTTCCTAGGGGGGGCTATAGCCCCCCTAGCTAAAACTTTATAGACTGAACTTATAGGTTCAACTAATATTTTATTTCATAAAAATGAACAAAAAAATTGAATAAAGTAGAAAGTCGGGCGGGGCCGACTATATCATACCCTAAACCACCATTACAGAATTAGTAATCATAAGCATTTGTGGGGTAACATATAGGTCTGGGAGATAAACCGCAGTTGCATATTTAAGAAAATTAAAGGGTACATGTCTATGGGTGCTTTGTGTCCATCTGACTATAGCTCATAGTCAATGTTGCCAGGGAAAATGTTCGCTTTACCCTACAAGGACAAAAAAAGTTCCCTACTTTCCCATACATTCCCAAACAATCTTCCCTACTATATTTTTCGTTAAATTTAAAAAATTTTACAAAAAATTTTAATTAACTTAGAATATAAATTTGTATTACCACCACGGTTGCCACAGTTGGTAGAATTCTACCCAAATTAGTAATCTTTTTTGTTAAATCTCTATAAAAATAAAATTTTGGAAAAAGTTTCTATAAACAAATTTTTGTGAGAAATTTTTCTATAGAAATAAAATTTTGACAATAAATTCTATAGAAATAAAATTTTGAGAAAAAATTCCACAGAAATAAAATTTTGAGAAAATTTGTTATAGAAATAATATTTTGAAAAAAATTTCTATAGAAATACAATTTTGACAAAATGTTCTATAGAAATAAAATGTTGACAAAATTTTCTACAGGAATAAAGTTTACCATACATTGTTAAAGATCAAGCCTTGCCGGCTTCTAATTTCCTCCTCTAGAGCCACCAAAATGTAAAAATTATTACAAATTGTGTTGAGTGAAAATGTCCCTACATTGTGGCCCTACGTCCCTACAAGACGCAAAATATTAGAAAAACCCTACATATAGGGAATTTCCCCTAATTCTAGCAACACTGGCTGTGTTGATATTGCACCTACGGAGTTAGTATGCCACTAATATTGAGCCCATTATTAAAAAAGAGAAAATCGTTGAATTAGTGTGGGTAATAAATACAAATTTGTAAAAATCGAGCAATATTCTTATGTAAGTGCTACAAGTACGTATGAGTACGATCGGCTAGTACATCAAAATTTGAAATTTGAGTAACATTGGTTAATAAATAAGAGTACTATGGTCAAATTTGGGAAAATCGAGCGATGCATATATATGGAAGCTATATCTAAATCTGAACCAATTTGCATAATATTTTGCGGGTTTGATTAATACCACAAAAGGTTACCTTGTGCAAGATTTGAGTAAGATCAGTTAAGAAATGAGGCCTGTATGGTCAAACATAAAGTTATTGGGGGCGAATTTTTCAAAATCGGGTGATACATATATGAGAGCTATATCTACATCTGAACCGATTTCGATGAAATTTTGCACATATAGTTGGTACTATAGAGGACTGAATCTAGCCAACTTTTAGTAAGATCGGTTAATAAATAAGGGTTCTATGGCCAAATTTATAAAAATCGGGCGGTACATATATATGGGAGCTATAGCTAAATCTGAACCGATTTCGATGAAATTTTTCACATATAATTAGTACTATAGAGGACTGAATCTAGCCAACTTATAGTAAGATCGGTTAATAAATAAGGGTTCTATGGCCAAATTTAGAAAATCGGGCGGTACATATATATGAGAGCTATATCTACATCTGAACCGATTTCGATGAAATTTTGCACATATAGTAAGTACCATAGAGGACTGGATCTAGCCAACTTTGAGTAAGATCTGTTAATAAATAAGGGTTCTATGGCCAAATTTGGGAAAATCGGGCTATACATATATATGGGAGCTATATCTAAATCTGAACCGATTTCGATGATTTTTTGCACACATAGTAAGTGCTATAGAAGACTACAGTTAGCCAAAGTTGGGTAAGATCGGTTGATAAATAAGGGTTTTATGGCCAAATTTAAAAAAATCGGGCGGTACATATATATGGGAGCTATAGCTAAGTCTGAGCCGATTTCGATGATTTGTTGCACATATAGTTAGTGCTATAGAAGATTATATTTAGCCAACTGTGAGTAAGATCGGTTGATAAATAAAGGTTTTGTGGCCAAATTTGGGAAAATCGGGCGATACATATATATGAGAGCTATATCTAAATCTGAACCGATTTGGATGAAATTTTGCAGACTTGAAGGGCGATAGAAGAGATTACTTTTTGACAAATTTGGTGACGATCCGTTTGAAAAAACGCGCAACGTGGCCCTATTTGTCGAAATCGGGCGATACATATATATGGGAGCTATATCTAAATTTGATCCGATTTCTTCCAAATTCAATAGCGTTCGTCCGTGTGCCCAAAAAACTCCCTGTACCAAATTTCATCAAAATCGGTTAATAATTGCGACCGGAATCCTGTGAACAACAAATACATGGACAGACGGACGGACGGACACCAAGCGCTAGATCGACTCAGGAGGTGATTCTGAGTCGATCGGTATATATTTTATGGGGTCTAAAATCAATATTTCTGGTAGGCACATTTTTTTGGCCGATCAAACTTATTATACCCTGACCACTATGTGGTTTAGGGTATAAAAAAAAAGAGCAAAATCTAAAGTTTTCCGATTCACTTAAAATTGATAGGAAACGTGGGAGAGATGAATAAATTATACAGGGTACATAATATGTGGTCGGACAAGGAGAATAGAATAGAATCGTGATTTTGCGTTATCTGGTCGGGGAAGTGGGTTTTCCTTGCCCCAAGGGAACTCGCTACATAATTTTATGATATTTGCATAGGCTTTTTGCCAGACTTTTTTAAAACTTAAAACTTAAATTTTGTTGAAATTGACAGGCAACGTAAAGAGTGCTTCATTTTCCAATATAAGTTCGAGAAAGGCATCTTCTCCATGCCCCACAGTTTTTTAAATGTTAATATGCTCAATCCCAGCAAAAAAATTTGGAAGTTCTTCTAAAGGCACAACTTTAAAAGCACTTACAAAAATGTCCTCCCTAAGATGTTCTTTATTTTAACTGCACATGAAGTTCATTTGAGTCAATTTTTTTTGTAACTCGTTTTTTCATATTTTTAAAGGGAAATTTAAAATTTTATTGTTTCAAAAAGGTTAAAAACGGATTAAGAATTAATAAAATAGTGAAAATTATTTAAATTTTGCCGAAAAAAATGCTTAATCTTTTTTTTAGAAAAATTGCGATTTTTTGAAAATATTTGATGTCAAACGCTCCAGACAAGCGTTATAATGCATTAAAAACCATTAATAATTTTAAAAATATTTATTCGCCAAAATATCAAAAATATCACACTTTTTTTTTTGCTGGGATGATTTAAGTAATTTTCTTTTTTCCGATTTATTGGGCGAGAGACATAGATTCTTTGTATGTACACTCAAAAGAAAAGTGAACTCTCTATTTCACTAAAGCCAATTTAACTTTGTGTTAGTTCATGGAATTATTATATATGGAGAAAGTTTCGTTTACACTAATAATTTTTTGCGTACGTTGGTTAAATGAACTAAAAACGGGGAAAAAAATTATACACAAATGAAGTAAAAAGTTTTACTAAATTCGTACTTCTCACCAAATAGGTTATTATTTCTTCAAATTTGTAAATTTTACTACAAATGCGTCCATCATGAACTTCGTATGTCACTAAAGACATTCTTGCAATTTTGAAATCCAAAATAATTATGTCTAATAAATTTTCTTGAATTTGTCGAAAAATATTTACTTATTTTTGTGATATCGGCGTGATGTCAGCGTTTGTAATACTGTTTAGTTAAAATTTTCTAAAATTAACTAAATGTTTTCTTCCTGGTGGGTTCACTGTTTTTTCAGTGTAGCTGAAATATGATGCTTAATATACAGGTATGTAGAAGAGAAGGATACCTCCCGATGCATGAATTTCACAGAAAATGTGGAGAATGGTCCAACGACTTGAGTACAAGAATCACCCTCTCCCCGATAATCGTTTTTTTGGCCATGTGAATGGACACCATGTAGTGAAAAAGGAGTATTTCAGTGTTTGATCCAGACTCTTTCTGACCGCACTCTTTAAAAAGAGATAAAATCAGTGTGACCAGATCTAAAATTTTTTGGAGCTAAATCAGCATTAAAACAAGTATCTTAAATACCCACCGCCATGAAGCAAATATAATAGTTTACTTTGGAAACTCTTCCTCGTAGCGGTCTAGGTGATTTCAAGGGGCTTGACGACAAATATTCTCCCAAGCAAATCAGTTCAACCAGTACGCTTCCCGAAGAAAAAATTTAAAGATTCTACCTATGAAGACCAGATCAGATTCTGGATTTATGAGAACCAATTTTGTTTGAGTTTTAGAGAAATCATAAACATATCGTGTATATGATGAAACAACGCCTTGATTTGAAATCTTAAATCTGTAGATTTTTTCCGCCATACGTCTATATTTCTAATTTCCGGCAAATTGGATAAAAACTACGGATTCTAGAAGCCCAAGAAATAAAGTCGGGAGATCGGTCTATATGGGAGCTATACCAAAATATGAACCAATACTCGACACACCTATCTGTGGTCTTAAAATACCTCTAGATTTTCAATTTCAAGCAAATCGGCTAGAAAATATAGTCTCTAGACGCCCAAGAAGTAAAATCGAGAGATCGGTCTATATGGGGGTTATACCAAAAAATGGACCGATACACCTCAATTTCAGCACACATATATGGGGTCCCAAAATACCTCTAGATTTTCAATTTCAGGCAAGTCGGATAGAAAATACAGTTTATAGAAGTCCAAGAATAAAAATCGGGAGATCGGTCTATATGGGGGCTGTACCAAAACATTGACCGATGAGCACCATTTTCGGCACCCCTTTTTATGGTCCTAAAATACCTTTAGATTTTCAATTTCAGGCAAATTGGATAAAAACTACGGTTTTTATAAGCCCAAGACCCCAAATCGGGAAATCGGTTTATATGGGGACTATATCAAAACTTGGACCGATATAGCCCATCTTCGAACTTGACCTGCCTGCAAACAAAAAACGAATCTGTGCCAAACTTCAAGATGATAGCGTCATTATTGAAGACTGTAGCGTGATTACAACAGATAGACAGACAGATGGACAGACGGACATGCTTACATCGTCTTAGAATTTCTCCCTGATCAAGAATATATATACTAGTCGGAAATCGATATTTCAATGTGTTACACACAGAATGGCAAACTTATTGTACCCCCATCACCATTCTATGGTGGTGGGTATAAAAAGGTAAAAATAATGCTAACTGAATATTTTGCGGCTAAATACAAACAAGTATAAACGGCCGTAAGTTCGGCCAGGCCGAAGCTTATGTACCCTCCACCATGTATTGCGTAGAAACTTCTACTGAAGACTGTCATCCACAATCGAATTACTTGGGTTGCGGTAACACTTGACGATGGCAAGGTATCGTAAAATTTCCTAACACCGTCTTCTAAATTACAAGGTAGTCCATACGTAGTATATATTAAACCAAAAAAGGCCGATTAAATACGTATATAATTAAGTTTAAAGTTTCTATAGAAATAAAATTTTGACAAAATTTTCTAAAGAAATAAAATTTTGACAAAATTTTCTATAAAAATAAAATTTTGACAAAATTTTCTATAGAAATAAAATTTTGACAAAATTTTCTATAGAAATAACATTTTGACAATGTTATCCATAAAAATAAAATTTTGGTAGATTATTTTTGGCTCGAGTGGCAACCACGAATATAAACCGATATGGACCAATTTTTGTGTGATTGGGGATCGGCTATATATAACTATAGACCGAAATAGACCAATTTTGGCATGGATATTAGCGGCCTTATACTAACACCCATAAGCGTAGGAAGGCCTCTGGGGAGGGGGCTTAGACCCCCCCCCCCAGAAAAATTGTAGCCCCCCCAGAATTTGAAACTCTATGATTTTCCATTTTTCAATAAATGTCAATAGTTTTTTTTTAATTTTTTTTAACAACAGTTGCCGATGGCAATGTTTGATGTCAGATATTTCTGAAATAAAGCTGTGGTTGACCTTTTGATTGATTTAGTTTAGTCAATTTAATTAAAAAAATAGTAATTGATATTAAAACTATTCTTTCATAAATGAATATCTTAATAATGCTGCGAAAAAGCGTCGCCAAAAAAGTAGTGAAATGTTCTTTTTGGGTGTAGAAGTGGTGCAAAATTGGTGGAGAAGCAATGAATGTAATATGAGCTTGTCATAGGACAAATGTCCACCGTTTCAACAGCCGTTGCAATGAATTTGCATCACTTCTTAAGGTGAGATACGAATTCAGTGTTTTGAATGTGAATTGAAAAATTTTGTGATATTTTCCCAAATAAATAATTATACCCTTCACCACTACTGTGGTACAGGGTATAATAAGTTTGTGCATTTGTATGTAACGCCAAGAAGTAAAAGTCTGAGACCCATCTTTTAGTATACCGATCGTCTTAGAATTAAATTGTGAGTCGATTTAGCAATGTCCGTCTGTCTGTCTGTCTGTCTGTCTGTCTGTCTGTCTGTCTGTCTGTCCGTCTGTCTGTTGATGTATTTTTGTGTGCCAAGTACAGCTCGCAGTTTTAGTCCGATTGTCCTAAAATTTGGTATAGGGTCCTGTTTCGGATCAAAGACGATTTTGGAAAAAATCGGTTCAGATTTAGATATAGCTGCCATATATATTTTTCACCGATCTGGTCATAATTGGCGTGTATATCAACCGATCTTCCTCAAATTCCGTACATCCGAATATTTTATGAGTCTCGAAAAACTTGCAAAATATCATCCAAATCGGTTCAGATTTAGATATAGCTCCCATATATATGTTTTTCTGATTTCGACAAAAATGGTCAAAATACCAACATTTTCCTTGTAAAATCGCCATTGCTTTGTCGAAAAGTTGTAAAAATTACTCTAATTTTCCTAAACTTCTAATACATATATATCGGGCGATAAATCATAATTAAACTTTTGCGAAGTTTCCTTAAAATTGCTTCAGATTTAAATGTTTCTCATATTTATACCTTTCACCACTACTGTGGTACAGGGTATAATAAGTTTGTGCATTTGTATGTAACGCCAAGGAGGAGTAATCATAGACCAACCTTTTAGTATACGGAACGGCTTAGAATTAAATTCTGAGTCGATTTAGCGATGTCCGTCTGTCTGTCTGTCTGTCTGTCTGTCCGTCTGTCTGTCTGTTGATGTATTTTTGTGTGCAAAGTACAGCTCGCAGTTTTAGTCCGATTGTCCTAAAATTTGGTATAGGGTCCTATTTCGGCTCAAAGACGATCCCTATTGATTTTGGAAAAAATCGGTTCAGATTTAGATATAGCTGCCATATATATTTTTCACCGATCTGGTCATAATTGGCGTGTATATCAATCGATCTTCCTCAAATTCCGTACATCCGAATATTTTATGAGTCTCGAAAAACTCGCAAAATATCAGCCAAATCGGTTCAGATTTAGATATAGCTCCCATATATAGCTTTCGCCCGATTTACACTCATTTGCCCACAGAGGCCAATTTTTTGTTCCGATTTAGTTGAAGTTTTGCATAGGGAGTAGAATTAGCATTGTAGCTATGCGTGCCAAATTTGGTTGAAATCGGTTCAGATTTGGATATATCTCCCATATATAGCTTTCGCCCGATTTACACTCATTTGCCCACAGAGGCCAATTTTTTGGTCCGATTTAGTTGAAATTTTGCATCGGGAGTAGAATTAGCATTGTAGCTCTGCGTGCCAAATTTGGTTGAAATCGGTTCAGATTTGGATATACCTCCCATATATAGCTTTCGCCCGATTTACACTCATTTGCCCACAGAGGCCAATTTTTTGCTCCGATTTAGTTGAAATTTTGCATAGAGAGTAGAATTAGCATTGTAGCTATGCGTGCCAAATTTGGTTGAAATCGGTTCAGATTTGGATATATCTCCCATATATAGCTTTCGCCCGATTTACACTCATATGACCACAGAGGCCAATTTTTAACTCCGATTTAGTTGAAATTTTGCACAGCGAGTAGAATTAGCATTGTAACTATGCGTGCCAAATTTGCTTGAAATCGGTTCAGATTGGGATATATCTCCCATATATAGCTTTCGCCCGATTTCCACTCATATGACCACAGAGGCCAATGTTTAACTCCGGTTCAGATTTAGATATAGCTCCCATATATATGTTTTTCTGATTTCGACAAAAATGGTCAAAATACCAACATTTTCCTTGTAAAATCGCCACTGCTTAGTCCAAAAGTTGTAAAAATGACTCTAATTTTCCTAAACTCCTAATGCATATATGTCGAGCGATAAATCATAAATAAACTTTTGCGAAGTTTCCTTAAAATTGCTTCAGATTTAAATGTTTCACATATTTATACCCTTCACCACTACTGTGGTACAGGGTATAATAAGTTTGTGCATTTGTATGTAACGGCAAGAAGGAGTAATCATAGACCAACCTTTTAGTATACGGATCGGCTTAGAATTAAATTCTGAGTCGATTTAGCGATGTCCGTCTGTCTGTCTGTCTGTGTGTCTGTCTGTCTGTCTGTCTGTCTGTCTGTCTGTCCGTCTGTCTGTCTGTCTGTCGATGTATTGTTGTGTGCAAAGTACAGCTCGCAGTTTTAGTCCGATTGTCCTAAAATTTGGTATAGGGTCCTGTTTCGGCTCAAAGACGATCCCTATTGATTTTGGAAAAAATCGGTTCAGATTTAGATATAGCTGCCATATATATTTTTCACCGATCTGGTCATAATTGGCGTGTATATCAACCGATCTTCCTCAAATTCCGTACATCCGAATATTTTATGGGTCTCGAAAAACTTGCAAAATATCAGCCAAATAGGTTCAGATTTAGATATAGCTCCCATATATAGCTTTCGCCCGATTTACACTCATTTGCCCACAGAGGCCAATTTTTAACTCCGATTGAGTTGAAATTTTGCACAGGGAGTAGAATTAGCAATGTAACTATGCGTGCCAAATTTGGTTGAAATCGGTTCAGATTTGGATATATCTCCCATATATAGCTTTCGCCCGATTTACACTCATATGACCACAGAGGCCAATTTTTTGCTCCGATTTAGTTGAAATTTTGCACAGGGCGTAGAATTAGCATTTTAGCTATGCGTGCCAAATTTGGTTGAAATCGGTTCAGATTTAGATATATCTCCCATATATAGCTTTCGCCCGATTTACACTCATATGACCACAGAGGCCAATTTTTAACTCCGATTTTGTTGAAATTTTGCACAGGGAGTAGAATTAGCGTTGTTGCTATGCGTGCCAAATTTGGTTGAAATCGGTTCAGATTTAGATATAGCTCCCATATATAGCTTTCGCCCGATTTACACTCATATGACCACAGAGGCCAATTTTTTGCTCCGATTTAGTTGAAATTTTGCACAGGGCGTAGAATTACCATTGTAGTTATGCGTACCAAATTTGGTTGAAATCGGTTCAGATTTAGATATAGCTCCCATATATATATTTTTCTGATTTCGACAAAAATGGTCAAAATACCAACATTTTCCTTGTAAAATCGCCACTGCTTAGTCGAAAAGTTTAAAAAATAACTTTAATTTTCCTAAACTTATAATACCTATATATCGAGCGATAAATCATAAATACACTTTTTTGAAGTTTCCTTAAAATTGCTTCAGATTTAAACGTTTCCCATATTTTTTTATTAACATTGTGTTCCACCCTAGTGCATTAGCCGACTTAAATTTTGAGTCTATAGATTTTGTAGAAGTCTATCAAATTCAAACCTTTATATATAGCCCCCAACACATTTGGCGGATGTGATATGGTATCGAAAATTTAGATCTACAAAGTTGTGCAGGGTATAATATAGTCGGCTCCGCCCGACTTTAGACTTTCCTTACTTGTTTCTTACTCGGTAGTGGTTAACACAAGACCAAATATTTTATTGACAATGACATTGATATTAATTTTTTCCCAGATGCCATTAACAGATTCAAGAAAAATATCTACTTTGAAATTTAACATCGAAATTCGAAAGTAAATATTAATATTCACCTTACCTTCTTCCGCAGTATTATTTTATTCGAAACCACACAAAATTAGCTTCGGATACTACTGAAAGAAGGCATCGACATCTATGCATGTCATTAGTTTTATGCGTTTATGTTTGGCAGATTTCTCCACGCACAAATACAGTCGCTAGAAGCCAATTAATTAATTAACAATTGTTATTTAACAAATATGCAATGCGTAAATTCAACGCAATAAACATTATAATGATGTTATTTAAATTAAAAAAACCAAGCAATTGTTAATAGAGTCCAGTTTTTGCTCATTTTATGGATTCCATTTTTAAACAATAGCATAAGTTGATCAACATGAAATGCTTCCAGAGTATAAAAACCACAAAACTTCAATTATTGGGGAAAAAAATAATGGATGCACTATTGAGCTTTTCCCACTGTGGCCGTATATTTATTGTGTTTATTTTCCATTTGAATGATTTCAGTTCTAGCATATGCGTAAAGTTAATCAAACACAATTTATTAATTATAAGAGCGAAATTAATATTTCATTAAAAACAAGCATATACGACCGAAGTTTCGGACTGGCCGAATTTTAAATGGTCACCAAGATGGATTGCATAATAAGACTTACTTTCAGATTTAAATGATAATACATAGAATTACAGTTGGATATGAAGATTGGGTCAAATTAGCATGTCCCAATAACCGTTTTCAGTTTAACCGAAGGAGTTAGCGTCCCAGCAAAAAAAGCGTCGCCAAAAAAGTAATGAAAATGTTCTTTTTGGATACGGAAGTGGTGCAAAATTGACGCAGAAGCGATGAATTTAACATGGGCTTGTCATAGGACGGAAGTCCTCCACTTCAAAAGCCGTTGCACTGAATTTGCATCACTTCTTTAGGTGCACGACATTATAAATACAAATAAATAATAAACAAATATAAATACAAATAAACAATGAATTAGTTTATAAATAAATAAAAACAAATAAATAAAGTTAATTTTGTGTATTCCTTTCTCAAGTGGCGTTCTTTTTTCGACGACGAAAAAGTTTTTTTTCATAATGTTCAAAAAATTTTATGTTGTGACCATATTCTTTTAACTGGAAGAAAACATTTTTGACGAATACCATAACATTTTAGATCGTGACTATTGTCTTTTAATGGAAACAAAATTCTTTTTATCAATATCATAACATTTTAGATGAGGACAATTTTATTTTTCTTAGAACTATGTTCACTGAGCCAACGTGGTTGCAGGTGAAAATGTAACATGGTCGCCGCAAAAATAGCTCCTATCGTATTATTTTGCTCTTCGAATATGATTGTGACAATCATGTTTCTTCTCTGCGTGCACCTCTTAAAAACTTGTTGGTGTTTGTATGTAAGGCGGACATTATTCTTACCATTACACCACCCCAGCAAAAAATTTGGAAGTTCTTCCAAAGGCACAACTTTAAAAGCATTTCCAGAAGATGTACTCCCAATGATGTTCTTCATTTTAACTACCCAGGAAGTTCTTGTAATTCAATTTTTTACAACTTGGTTTTTTCATACTTATAATGGGCAATTTTAAAATAGGTTAAAAAACAGAGTAAGAATTCGTAAAATGGTACAAATCATTTAAACTTTTTCGAAAAAAATGCTAAGTCCAATCTGAAAATATTGTGAATTTTTGAAAATATTTGAGATCAAACGTTTCAGACAACGTTAGAATCCATTAAAAATTATAAAAAATTATAAAAAATATTTGGTTCAATTTCAACAATACGAGTAAGTAATCATTCCATATTTACTTCGTGCCCATCAAAAGTACCATCGCAGACATCATGTAACTGCAAATAAAAACAAGTATATACGGCCGTACGTTCGGAAAGGCCGAAGCTTATGTACCCTCCACCATGGATTGCGGAGAAACTTCTACTAAAGACTGTCATCCACAATCGAATTACTTGGGTTGCGGTAACACTTGCCGATGGCAAGGTATCTTGAAACTTCCTAACAGCGTCTTCGTATATTATATTAAACCCAAGAAAGGCCGACTAAATACGTATTTTACTCAGTTTGACAATATTTTCTATAGAAATAAAATTTTGACAAAATTTTCTATAAAAATAAAATTTTAACGAAATTTTCTTTTGGAATAAAATTATAACAAAATTTTCTATTGAAATAAAATTTTGACAAAATTTTCTATAGAAATAAAATTTTGGTAGATTATTTTTGGGGATCGACTATATATAACTATAGACCGATATGGACCAATTTTGGCATGGTTGTTAGCCACCACGTACCGGATCGGATGAATTTTGCTCCTCCAAGAGCTCCGGAGGTCAAATCTGGGGATCGGTTTTAATGGGGGTTATACAGTGCTGTTCAAAACATTTCCAACTGGGCCTACCATGAACCAAATCTAGGTATATCTCCCATAATAAAAACTTTATTGTTTCGCTTCCACTTAAAAAATAATCTTTATGGAGTGTTATTTCCAAATTCTAATTGGGAAAATGAATGGGCTGTTATTAAAAATTGATATTAATAAACAGTGGATGCACCAAAACTGTACACTGGTGTAGAAGAAAGCCTAAGATTACGCCAAAAGAAGATCATATCAAACGAACTATGGAACATTTCAATTAAATATCATCTAAAGAAATCAAAAATTAAATTCAACTGGGTATATCTACCATAACGGTCACGAGGTAGAGCATTATAAGTCGGAGTGCCATTACACAAGAATGTCAAAAATCACTGATTTCAGAGACGCGCTAACCTTCAATTTTCACAAAAATATCTTAAATGGCCTCAGGAGCAGTGGATATGTGCTATATTTTCCTACGACTCAAAATTTAACTTGCATGGATCGGATGGTAGAAATTTAGTACGAAGGCTGCCAGGAAAGCCTTAATCAAAGAAATGAAAAAAGTTACGTCAATCATGGTGGGGCCAATATTATAGTCTGGGGGTATTTTTCTGGACAAGTTATTGGAAGTCTACAAAAACATTTTGTTCCATGTGATATTGCCGTAAACATTCGTACCAAATTTCATCTGGATCGGATGAATTTTGCTCTTCCAAGAGGCTCCGGAGGTCAAATCTGCGGATCGGCTTATATGGGGCTATATATAATTAGGGACCGATATGGACCAATTTTTTCATGGTTGTTATATACCATATACTTACACCTCGTACCAAATTTCAACCGGATCGGATGAAATTTGCTCCTCCAAGAAATTTCACCACGATCCAGAATATATATACTTCATGGGGTCTTAGACCACACCCAGAAAAAAGGGACTCTAATGCCAACTGAACTTTATTTTAGTTCATGAAGATTAGTTGATTTTAGTTACATTTTGCACAATATGAGTAAATGTTCCTTATTTGAATAATTTTTTGCTAACTTTAATGACGTGAACTCAAAATAAGAAAAAATGTTGTATACAAATATAGTGCACAATTTTACAAAAAAATAAAATAGTTCATATTTTCCTAAAATGGCAGAAGTTTGCTTAAATTGAGTTCATAAGTCTATCAAATGAGTAAATTTTACTAAAATTGTACCTGTCATGAACTTCGTATAGCGCTAAAGACATTTGAACAATTTTTAAATCCAATTTTTTCTTTCAACATATGAAATTTTCTTAAACAAGAGAAAAAAATTAATTATTTTTAATAAATTTTCTTCAATTTGACAAAAAGTATTAACTTATTTGTAACATGTTGCAATTAGAAAACTATTTTAGTTAAAATTTTCTAAAATAAACCTACATTTTCTTCCACGGTGGGTTCACTTTTTTTTGGGTGCAATATTTCGATGTGTTAAAAACGGAATGACTAAGTTAATATTCCCTCTATCCTATGGTATGTATATCAAAATGCAGAACAAACAAGTAAGGAAAGTCTAAAGTCGGGCGGGGCCGACTATATTATACCCTGCACCACTTTGTAGATCTAAATTTTCCATACCATATCACATCCGTCAAATGTGTTGGGTGCTAAATATATATAAAGGTTTGTCCCAAAGACATACATTTAAATATCACTCGATTTGGACAGAATTTGATTGACTTTTACAAAATCTATAGACTCAAAATTTAAGTTGGCTAATGCACTAGGGTGGAACAAAATTTTAGTAAAAACAAGTAAGGAAAGTCTAAAGTCGGGCGGAGCCGACTATATTATACCCTGCACAACTTTGTAGATCTAAATTTTCGATACCATATCACATCCGCCAAATGTGTTGGGGGCTATATATAAAGGTTTGAATTTGATAGACTTCTACAAAATCTATAGACTCAAAATTTAAGTCGGCTAATGCACTAGGGTGGAACACAATGTTAGTAAAAAAATATGGGAAACGTTTAAATCTGAAGCAATTTTAAGGAAACTTCAAAAAAGTTTATTTATGATTTATCGCTCGATATATAGGTATTATAAGTTTAGGAAAATTAAAGTCATTTTTTAAACTTTTCGACTAAGCAGTGGCGATTTTACAAGGAAAATGTTGGTATTTTGACCATTTTTGTCGAAATCAGAAAAATATATATATGGGAGCTATATCTAAATCTGAACCGATTTCAACCAAATTTGGTACGCATAGCTACAATGGTAATTCTACGCCCTGTGCAAAATTTCAACTAAATCGGAGCAAAAAATTGGCCTCTGTGGTCATATGAGTGTAAATCGGGCGAAAGCTATATATGGGAGCTATATCTAAATCTGAACCGATTTCAACCAAACATATATATGGGAGCTATATCTAAATCTGAACCGGAGTTAAACATTGGCCTCTGTGGTCATATGAGTGGAAATCGGGCGAAAGCTATATATGGGAGATATATCCCAATCTGAACCGATTTCAAGCAAATTTGGCACGCATAGTTACAATGCTAATTCTACTCGCTGTGCAAAATTTCAACTAAATCGGAGTTAAAAATTGGCCTCTGTGGTCATATGAGTGTAAATCGGGCGAAAGCTATATATGGGAGATATATCCAAATCTGAACCGATTTCAACCAAATTTGGCACGCATAGCTACAATGCTAATTCTACTCTCTATGCAAAATTTCAACTAAATCGGAGCAAAAAATTGGCCTCTGTGGGCAAATGAGTGTAAATCGGGCGAAAGCTATATATGGGAGGTATATCCAAATCTGAACCGATTTCAACCAAATTTGGCACGCAGAGCTACAATGCTAATTCTACTCCCGATGCAAAATTTCAACCAAATCGGACCAAAAAATTGGCCTCTGTGGGCAAATGAGTGTAAATCGGGCGAAAGCTATATATGGGAGATATATCCAAATCTGAACCGATTTCAACCAAATTTGGCACGCATAGCTACAATGCTAATTCTACTCCCTATGCAACACTTCAACTAAATCGGAGCAAAAAATTGGCCTCTGTGGGCAAATGAGTGTAAATCGGGCGAAAGCTATATATGGGAGCTATATCTAAATCTGAACCGATTTGGCTGATATTTTGCAAGTTTTTCGAGACTCATAAAATATTCGGATGTACGGAATTTGAGGAAGATCGATTGATATACACGCCAATTATGACCAGATCGGTGAAAAATATATATGACAGCTATATCTAAATCTGAACCGATTTTTTCCAAAATCAATAGGGATCGTCTTTGAGCCGAAATAGGACCCTGTACCAAATTTTAGGACAATCGGACTAAAACTGCGAGCTGTACTTTGCACACAAAAATACATCAACAGACAGACAGACGGACAGACAGACAGACAGACAGACAGACGGACATCGCTAAATCGACTCAGAATTTAATTCTAAGCCGATCCGTATACTAAAAGGTTGGTCTGTGATTACTCCTTCTTGGCGTTACATACAAATGCACAAACTTATTATACCCTGTACCACAGTAGTGGTGAAGGGTATAAAAACCAGTAAGGAAAGTCTAAAGTCGGGCGAGGCCGACTATATTATACCCTGCACCACTTTGTAGATCTAAATTTTCGATACCATATCACATCCGTCAAATGTGTTGGGGGCTATATATAAAGGTTTGTCCCAAATACATACATTTAAATATCACTCGATTTGGACAGAATTTGATAGACTTTTACAAAATCTATAGACTCATAATTTAAGTTGGCTAATGCACTAGGGTGGAACACAATTTTAGTAAAAACAAGTAAGGAAAGTCTAAAGTCGGGCGGGCCGACTATATTATACCCTGCACCACTTTGTAGATCTAAATTTTCGATACCATATCACATCCGTCAAATGTGTTGGGGCTATATATAAAGGTTTGTCCCAAATACATACATTTAAATATCACTCGATCTGGACAGAATTTGATAGACTTCTACAAAATCTATAGACTCAAAATTTAAGTCGGCTAATGCACTAGGGTGGAACACAATGTTAGTAAACAAATATGGGAAGCATTTAAATCTGGAGCAATTTTAGAAAACTTCGCAAAAGTTTATTTATGATTTATCGCTCGATATATATGTATTAGAAGTTTAGGAAAATTAGAGTCATTTTTACAACTTTTCGACTAAGCAGTGGCGATTTTACAAGGAAAATGTTGGTATTTTGACCATTTTTGTCGAAATCAGAAAAACATATATATGGGAGCTATATCTAAATCTGAACCGATTTCAACCAAATTTGGCACGCAAAGCTATAATGCTAATTCTACTTTCTGTGCAAAATTTCAACTAAATCGGAGTTAAAAATTGGCCTCTGTGGTCATATGAGTGTAAATCGGGCGAAAGCTATATATGGGAGATATATCCAAATCTGAACCGATTTCAACCAAATTTGGCACGCTTAGTTACAATGCTAATTCTACTCCCTGTGCAAAATTTCAACTAAATCGGAGTTAAAAATTGGCCTCTGTGGTCATATGAATGTAAATCGGGCGAAAGCTATATATGGGAGATATATCTAAATCTGAACCGATTTCAACCAAATTTGGCACGCATAACAACAATGCTAATTCTACTCTCTGTGCAAAATTTCAACAAAATCGGAGTTAAAAATTGGCCTCTGTGGTCATATGAGTGTAAATCGGGCGAAAGCTATATATGGGAGATATATCTAAATCTGAACCGATTTCAACCAAATTTGGCACGCATAGCTAAAATGCTAATTCTACGCCCTGTGCAAAATTTCAACTAAATCGGAGCAAAAAATTGGCCTCTGTGGTCATATGAGTGTAAATCGGACGAAAGCTATATATGGGAGATATATCCAAATCTGAACCGATTTCAACCAAATTTGGCACGCATAGTTACATTGCTAATTCTACTCCCTGTGCAAAATTTCAACTCAATCGGAGTTAAAAATTGGCCTCTGTGGGCAAATGAGTGTAAATCGGGCGAAAGCTATATATGGGAGCTATATCTAAATCTGAACCTATTTGGCTGATATTTTGCAAGTTTTTCGAGACCCATAAAATATTCGGATGTACGGAATTTGAGGAAGATCGGTTGATATACACACCAATTATGACCAGATCGGTGAAAAATATATATGGCAGCTATATCTAAATCTGAACCGATTTTTTCCAAAATCAATAGGGATCGTCTTTGAGCCGAAACAGGACCCTATACCAAATTTTAGGACAATCGGACTAAAACTGCGAGCTGTACTTTGCACACAACAATACATCGACAGACAGACAGACGGACAGACAGACAGACAGACGGACATCGCTAAATCGACTCAGAATTTAATTCTAAGCCGATCCGTATACTAAAAGGTTGGTCTATGATTACTCCTTCTTGGCGTTACATACAAATGCACAAACTTATTATACCCTGTACCACAGTAGTGGTGAAGGGTATAAAAATATGGGAAACGTTAAAATCTGAAGCAATTTTAAGGAAACTTCGCAAAAATTTATTTATGATTTATCGCTCGATATATATGTATTGGAAGTTTAGGAAAATTAGAGTCATTTTTACAACTTTTCGACTAAGCAGTGGCGATTTTACAAGGAAAATGTTGGTATTTTGACCATTTTTGTCGAAATCAGAAAAACATATATATGGGAGCTATATCTAAATCTGATCCGATGTCAACCAAATTTGGCACGCATAGCTACAATGCTAATTCTACTCGCTGTGCAAAATTTCAACTAAATCGGAGTAAAAAATTGGCCTCTGTGGTCATATGAGTGTAAATCGGGCGAAAGCTATATATGGGAGCTATATCTAAATCTGAACCGATTTCAACCAAATTTGGCACGCGCAGCTACAATGCTAATTCTACTCCCTGTGCAAAATTTCAACTAAATCGGAGTTAAAAATTGGCCTCTATGGGCAAATGAGTGTAATTCGGGCGAAAGCTATATATGGGAGCTATATCTAAATCTGATCCGATGTGGCTGATATTTCGCAAGTTTTTCGAGACTCATAAAATATTCGGATGTACGGAATTTGAGGAAGATCGGTTGATATACACACCAATTATGACCAGATCGGTGAAAAATATATATGGCAGCTATATCTAAATTTGAACCGATTTTTTCCAAAATCAATAGGGATCGTCTTTGAGCCGAAATAGGACCCTATACCAAATTTTAGGACAATCGGACTAAAACTGCGAGCTGTACTTAGCACACAAAAATACATCAACAGACAGATAGACAGACGGACAGACAGACAGACAGACGGACATCGCTAAATCGACTCAGAATTTAATTCTAAGACGATCGGTATACTAAACGATGGGTCTCAGACTTTTCCTTCTTGGCGTTACATACAAATGCACAAACTTATTATACCCTGTACCACAGTAGTGGTGAAGGGTATAAAAATATACGACACATTTAAATCTGAAGCAATTTTAAGGAAACTTTGCAAAATTTTATTTATGATTTATCCCTCGATATATATGTATTAGTAGTTTAGGAAAATTAGAGTAATTTTTCCAACTTTTCGACTAAGCAGTGGCGATTTAACAACGAAAATGTTGGTATTTTGGCCATTTTTGTCGAAATCAGAAAACCATATATATGGATGCTATATCTAAATCTGAACCGATTTCAATCAAATTTGGCACACATGACTATATTACTAATTGCACTCCTAGTGCAAAATTTTAACCAAATTGGGCCAAAAATCTGGCTTCTGGGGCCATATAAGACCATATCGGACGAAAGATATATATATATATGGGAGCTATATCTAAATCTGAACCGATTTCAATCATATTTTGCACACTTGACTATACGACTAAGTGCTATGTTTGTACAAAATTTCAAGCAAATCGGTATAAAACTCTGGCTGCTGGGTCCATATTAGTGCATATCGGGCGAATGATATATATGGGAGCTTTATCTAAATCTGAACCGATTTCTTCCAAAATCAATAGGGTTCTATTCTAACCCAAATTAGGAACATGTGCCAAATTTGAAGGCGATTGGATTTGAATTTCGACCTAGACTTTGATCACAAAAATGTGTTCACAGACAGACGGACGGAGGGACATGGTTATATCGACTCAGGGACCCACCCTGAGCATTATTGCCAGAGACACCATGTGTCTATCTCGTCTACTTCTGGGTGTTACAAACATATGCACAAACTTATAATACCCTGTTCCACAGTGTGGCGCAGGGTATAAAAATATGGGAAACATTTAAATCTGAAGCACTTTTTAAGAAAACTTCGCAAAAGTTTATTTATGATTTATCGCTCGATATATCTGTATTAGATGTTTACGAAAATTAGAGTCATTTTTACAACTTTTCGACTAAGCAGTGGCGATTTTACAAGGAAAATGTTGGTATTTTGACCATTTTAGTCGAAATCAGAAAAACATATATATGGGAGCTATATCTATATCGGAACCGATTCCAACCAAATTTGGCACGCATAGCTACAATGCTAATTCTACTCCCTGTGCAAAATTTCAACTAAATCGGAGCAAAAAATTGGCCTCTGTGGTCATATGAGTGTAAATCGGGCGAAAGCTATATATGGGAGCTATATCTAAATCTGAACCGATTTCAACCAAATTTGGCACGCATAGCTACAATGCTAATTCTACTCCCTGTGCAAAATTTTATCTAAATCGGAGCAACAAATTGGCCTCTGCGGTCATATGAGTGTAAATCGGGCGAAAGCTATATATGGGAGCTATATCTAAACCTGAACCGATTTCAACCAAATTTGGCACGCATAGCTACAATACTAATTCTACTCCCTGTGCAAAATTTCAATTAAATCGGAGTAAAAGATTGGCCACTGTGGTCACATGAGTATAAATCGGGCGAACGATATATATGGGAGCAATATCTAAATCTGAACCGATTTCAATAATATTTGGCACACTTGACTACACTACTAATTGTACTCCTAGTGCAAAATTGCAACCAAATTGGGGTAAAACTCTGGCTTCTGGGACCGTATTAGTCCATATCGGGCGAAAGATATATATGGGAACTATATCTAAATCTGAACCGATTTCAATAAAATTTGGCACACTTGACGTTAGTACTAATTGTTCTTCTTTTGCATAATTTTAAGCAAATTAGTGTAAAACTCTGCCTTCTGGCCCCATATAGGTCCATAGCGGGCGAAATATATGTATGGGAGCTATATCTAAATCTGAACCGATTTCTTCCAAAATCAATAGGGTTTTATTCTGAGCCAAAACACATATTTGTGCCAAATTTGAAGTCGATTGGAATAAAACTGCGACCTAGACATTGATTAAAAAAATGTGTTCACGGACAGACGGACATGGCTATATCGACCCAGGAGCCCTCCCTGAGCATTTTTGCCAAAGACACCATGTATCTATCTCGTCTCCTTCTGGGTGTTGCAAATATATGCACTAACTTATAATACCCTGTTCCACAGTGTGGCGCAGGGTATAACAAGCATATATGGCCGTAAGTTCGGCCAGGCCGAATCTTACGTATCCTCCACCATGGATAGCGTAGAAACTTCTACAAAACTGTCATCCAGAATCGAATTACTTGGGTTGTGGTATCTTAAATCGTTTTCTAAATTGTGAGTTAGTCCATACGTGGTATATATTAGACAAAAAAGGTATGTATAGGTAAGTCTACAAATAATTACGAATCGATATGGACTTTTGCACGGTACCTAGGGAGCCAGAATTGAAATATGGGGGTCGCTTATATGGGGGCTATATACAATTTTGAACTTGATATTGACCAATTTTGGTGCGATTGGGGATCGATTTATCTGAGGGCTATATATAACTATAGACCGATATGGACCTAGTTAGGCATGGTTGTTAACGGCCATATACTAGCACAATGTACCAAGAGGGTCCAAAACCTAATCTCGGGATCGGTTTATATGGGGGCTATATATGATTATGGACTAATATGGACCACTTTTGGCATGGTTGTTAAATATCGTATACTATGACCACGTACCAAATTTCAACCAGATCGGATGAATTTTGCTTTTCCAAAAGGCACCGGAGGTCAAATTTGGGGATCGGTTTATATGGGGGTTATATATAATTATGGACTGATACACACAAAAAATTTTTTTTTGATTTCAATCACGAAAATCGCGGATTCAATCATTTTTTTAATTGAAATGTCTTCAATCACGAAAATGATAGTATCAATCACCCATTTTGATTGAAAACCAACACGATTTTCAATTACAAATTTAATTGACTTTTGTCACGGAATCAATTAATTGTGTGATTGAATCAATTAAAAACGTGATTGATTTTTTACATAAAATTCAATCACAGTTTTAATTGAATCAATTTAAATTTTAATTAATTTCGCGACAAAAATCAATCAACTATTTGATACATTCAATTAAATAATTAATTGAAATTGGCTATAAATTTCGATCAAAAAAATTATATATTGCGACCCCAAAATCGTATTTAGTTTTATTTGAAATAAAAGAAAATATGCGTTTCTTATAAAACATATTTAATATATTATTATTTTTTGAATTATGAAATAGACAAATAAATTTTGTTCTTGTCATTTGTGTTTTGTTCTAACATAACATACAAATACAATTATTATAAATAACAAGTATAGGGTGAAAAATAAACTATATAAATCATTCACTTCCTTATCATAATAACCATGTCAGCATGTTCCTTCTAATATATAGATGCGCCTAGATTTCCAATAAATCAGCAGTCTGTAAGCTAAATAAGTTTTTTCTGAAAAAAAAAAACAGAATAATTCGAATTTAATTTTGTTCAATTAAAAGTTAATTTTGTTAAACATTACCTGCGTAGAATATCAAGTTCAATTCTTAGTTCCAGGTTGCTGATTTATAATCTTCTTTTGCAGTTGTAGTCTTTTAGCATAAACAGTTGTATTAAGGAGCTCGGTAATTTAATTTTCGTAACAATTCCTTTCCAAAATTTCCACACACTAAAATCGTCTATTAAAATTTGAACCAATCAAAGACAAAAATAATGGGAAAGCAATGTTTGGTATTATATTGATGATACTTTGCAAATTCTGGAAATAGAAAAAAATATAAATGGAATATAAATATAAATACATATTTTTATTATTTTCGGATATTTTTCATATTTTTAAATCCAAAAGAAAGAACTTTTTTACCATTACATAATTCAGCTCATTAGTTTATATACCAGATATACTGCTCCCTACTTGGGTTCAAACTGAAAAATGCAGGTAAAACAAAAATGCAATTTAATGCCAACGCTACTTCGCAACTTCAAGGTGAATCTTCCAACAAACCCATACCGCTCTTGGTTTTAAGAAAACTAGGAGTGAAAAAATTTATAATTTTAAAAGATCAATACTGTACCCACTTTTTTATTACAAACATATTATTATATATTTGATAAAATGATGGAGTTGATGGGATTGATTGGTCAATTTCACGAAATAAAATTGGTCACTAAAAGAAATGAATAAAAAATATATTATTTTAGTCCGTTTAATGTAAACAGGCTTCAATGGAAAACGGTATTCACATTTCACAATTTCTTACCTTTAATAAACGTAGATTGTTTTCCAATTTTACAATAACACAAAACACAAACACAGGTAATTTCAAATGCGTTCTCTCATATATTTTTTTCAAACCTTTACCACGTGGCCGTTTGTTGTTGCACACTTTATTTATTTCAACCCTTTGCTATGATTTGTTGTTGCGTTCAAAATATTTATGCACACATTTTGAATGCAGCAGACAGAATGTCGCCAATCATGTTTTTCAATTTACGCGAAAAACAAAAACCCAACCGTTCGTTACGAGTTACTTCCACAGACTGATCTCTCCATCATACATTGTTGAATAAATACCTATTCTCTTGTTCTCTTTTCGCTCTTTCCATTTCTCAAAATTATTCAGTTTCAATCACAAAGGTGATTGGATCAATCACATGTGTAATTGGAAACGGAAAAAATTTCAATCACGTTTGTAATTGAAAATTATTTCCGAATTGATTAACAAATTGATTGAATCAATTAATATTTTAATTGGAAACGTAACAACTATCAATCATTTTTTTAATTGGTTTTTATTCGGATTTGATTAAATAATTAATTGAATCAATTAACATATTAATTGAATCCGTTTCCAAATTCAATTAAGTGTTTAATTGAAAAAATTTTGGTGATAATTTTTTGTGTGTATGAACCAATTCCTGCATGATTGTTGGATACCATATACTAACATCACGTACCAAAATTTCAACCGAATCGGATGAATTTTGCTCTTCCAAGGGGCTCCGGAGGTCAAATCTGGGGATCGGTTTAAATGGGGGCTATATATAATTATGAACCGATTTCGACCAATTTTTGCATTGGTGTTTGAGGCCATATATCAACACCACGTACCAAATATCAACTGAATCAGATGAATTTTGGTTTTCCAAGAGGCTCCGAAATCCAAATCGGGGTATCGGTTTATATGGGGGGTTATACATAGTTAAGGACCCATGTGGACCAATTTTTGCATGGTTATTAGAGACCTATACTAACACCATGTACCAAATTTCAGCCGGATTGGATGAAATTTGCTTCTCTTAGAGGCTCCGAAAGCCAAATCGGGGGATCGGTTTATATGGGGGCTATATATAATTATGGACCGATGTGGACCAATTTTTGCATGGTTGTTAGAGACCATATACTAACACAATGTACCAAATTTCCGGATCGGATCAAATTTGCTTCTCTTAGAGGGTCTGCAAGCCAAATTTGGGGGTCCGTTTATATGGGGGCTATACGTAAAAGTGGACCGATATGGCCTATTTGCAATACCATCCGACCTACATCAATAACAAATATTTGTGCCAAGTTTCAAGTCGATAGCTTGTTTCGTTCGGAAGTTAGCGTGATTTCAACCGACGGACGGACATGCTCAGATCGACTCAGAATTTCACCACGACCCAATATATATATACCTTATGGGGTCTTAGAGCAATATTTCGATGTGTTACAAACGGAATGACAAAGTTAATATACCCCCATCCTATGGTGGAGGGTATAAAAATTCGGGCAAGAAGAGACTATCCTTCCGCCCGAACATCAAAAAGTTAAGTTCAAAGTTCCCATTAATGCCCACCCATCACCAAACTACCTTCCTCCAGATATTGAACAATCAGGTCTCTGTATTAATTTCCAGTCCGTCCCTGGTCTTATTATACATGTGCTTTTGCAGCTTGTTACAAAATTTGCGATTCTTGACTATGGTTCAGATCTTAATTGCATGCATTTTTGTAACTCGAACAAGAAAAATGTAACGACGCTATCAACAATATCACCAATAATTACAAAAGTAGCCATAATCACGCAATGCAATTCCAGCTCGTTGTTTTTGTTCCATTGACCGCAATTTTGTTGTGTTTTTAAGGTGCCGTGACATGTTATTTCGAGCTTTTTCTATTTTCCTTCCATAACACTTATTAAGATTAATCTTTCTTGCTGAACATATTTTTCTCAATAAAAATAAAACCTAAAATGCTTTTCCTCCATTTAACTCAGGATGGTCTTAAATGAATTTTTAAATTTTGCGAAAGACTTTCTAAAATTGCATTGGTTGTGACTATTTAATATTTGTGTATCACGCGACTAGCAATTGTGATACTACAAAGGAAACTTAATGTTATGTAAAATGATGTGTCAACATGAAAATATTCACTTTCTACAGAAATAGTAGGCCATTCTACGATAGTTGGACACTAAAGTCGCAATATCCATACTAGCGATTTTTAAAATTTTGCTCAATGCAAAGAAAAATGAAATAATGACAAGCGTTAACAGTTTTCAGCTTTATTATCAAGCAGAGAAGGAATATGATCCCATCAAAAATGTCTCAAGAGCAAAATGTTATTTTAGGACAGCGAACATGAAACGTTTTTGTCGCAACCATGTAAGATATCTTTATTTATTTGTTGACTTTTTGTGTCTTGACCACAAAGCTAAAAAGCGTTAAAAATTGGAGTTGTCATTAATACGTTTTTAAAGACTCTAATGGCACACACGCAAAAAAATAATTCTTTCCTCCCAAACGAAATTTTAGACAAACAAAGTACGTTTCTTATTTGCTTTTCGCTGTAAGGAAGTGTATTTGGAAGAAAAGTATATACTTTTTCTGATAAACGTTTATTCTTTTCCAGGATGTAAAAACAATTTCATAAAGACAAACTCCAAAAAAAAACATATTGTTTTCTTGCTAATTGCATTTTCCCTCACATCTTTCTCACATCCACGAGGTTTTTAGTTCTTAACACCTTTTCCTGTAATACCAACAATGTATAAGAAATTATACAATTTTATAAATTTAAAAATTTTTTTTACCTTTCGCCTGGACGGAGAATCGAACCGCGGACCATGCACTTTGTAAGCCAACACACTAACCACACGCAGAGAAGAAACATGATTGCAACAATCATATTCGAAGAGCAAAATAATATGATAGCAGCTATCTTTGCGGCGACCATGTAACATTTTAACCTGCAACCATGTTGGCTCAGTGAACATGGTTCTAAGAAAAATACAATTGTCCTCATTTAAATGTTATTATATTGATAAAAAGAATTTTGTTTCCATTAAAAGACAATGGTCACGATCTAAAATGTTATGTTATTCGTCAAAAATGTTTTTCTTCTAGTTAAAAGAACATGGTCACAACCTAAAATGTTTTGATTTTTATGAAAAAACTTTTTTCGTCGTCGAAAAAAGGACGCCACTTGAGAAAAGAAAACACAAAATCAACTTTATTTATTTGTTTTTATTTATTTATAAACTAATTCATTGTTTATTTGTATTTATAATGTCGTGCAAGCAAACTTCACATATTTTTACACACTCTAGTTTGGTTCAATTTCAACAATAAGTAATCATTCCATATTTACTTCGTGCCCATCAAATGTACAAACGCAGACATCATTTAACTGCAAATAAAAATAAATTATACCATATATCAAAATGCAGAACAAAAACCAGGTATATTTTTTTCAATTACACTTTCCTTTTTTGTATTCACATAAAACCACGTGCCATTTCTGAATAAATAAATTAACACAAAACACAATAATTCCGTATTCTCCGTCCATTCCAAGAAACAATCAACACACGACTGACGCGCAAAATGAAAATCGTGTGTACCTGCTCAATGTTTTTATAAAATTCTTGTCGCTGCAAAAAAATTAAAAAATTAAATGGTCACGAAAACAATGTACATGGTCTTTATGGTCTTGTAATGGTTGTAGACATGTCTATACGTAAACTATAAAAATATTTTTTTCTCTGCAAAAAAGTCAAAACATTGAATGGTCAGATACATGATTTTCCTGACCATATAATGGTCTCAAATTCTATCATTTAAATAATAGAACATGTTTGCGGCATTTGAGAACCATTTAAATGCTTATTACCAACATATATTTTTCTCCGCTCGAAAATTATTTTTACAAAGACAAAATACATGGTTTTCGCGACAATTACATACTCTAAATAAGCATTAAATGGATGCGGCAACCATGTCCAAACATGTTTTTTCTGTGCGTGCACTGAGCTATGTACCTGTTATGGTCATCAATAGATAAATATCCATATAAGTTATATTTATATAGCAAAGCTTGCGGCGCCCACGAACCGAATTAACAAAGTTTATTTAACAGAAACAAACATTTAGTTTGGCACCGTGGAGCAGTGGTTGCTACGTCCGACTTGCATGCCAAGGGTCGTGGGTTCGATCCCTGCTTCGACCAAAGTTTTATTTTTGTTTTTGTTTTTTTTTTTTTTTTTTAACATATATTCCAGATATGTTCGGAAGATTCCGAAAAATGTTCAACATTACATTGTAGAATATTAAATTTTGACCTGTGAAATGTGTCGTATTAAAGACCTAAAGTCAGAAAAGAACAGTGTTTGATATAAACGAAATGGACTGTGTTGTTGTTTCAAAAATAACTTTTTTATTGAAAAAATAATAATTTTGTAACAAACGAATTTTTTTGGTGATAAAAGTGTAAAATTTTCGAAGCAATTCAAAAAACTCTAACAAAAGAAAAACGTTTTCGGTACACGTTTTCCAAACGTTTTTTTTTCTTTGCGTGCATGAAGAAAAATCCATAAAAACTAAAAAATAAATTTTTCTCAAAAAATTATTAAAATTGGAAGAAAATCGGGTGACAAGAGCAACTTCTAAAACAAGCTTCCGTGCATTTAATTTAATTTATTCTAAATAAAACAAACTTGAATTAGCACTTTGGACTATTCCCTTTTCCAGATATAATAAAGTGTGCCATTTTGTTGACCTTTTCTTTAATTTACTTATTTATTATACCCTCCACCATAGGATGAGGGGTATATTAACTTTGTCATTCCGTTTGTAACACATCGAAATATTGCTCTAAGACCCCATAAAGTATATATATTCTGGGTCGTGGTGAAATTCTGAGCCGATCTGAGCATGTCCATCCGTCCGTCCGTCTGTTGAAATCACGCTAAATTCCGAACGAAACAAGCTATCGACTTGAAACTTGGCACAAGTAGTTGTTATTGATGTAGGTCGAAAGGTATTGCAAATGGGCCATATCGGCCCACTTTTACGTATAGCCCCCATATAAACGGACCCCCAAATTTGGCTTGCGGGGACTCTAAGAGAAGCAAATTTCATCTGATCCGGCTGAAATTTGGTACATGGTGTCAACATATGATCTCTAACAACCATGCAAAAACTGGTCCACATCGGTCCATAATTATATATAGCCCCATATAAACCGATCCCTCGATTTGTCTTGCAGGGACTCTAAGAGAAGCAAATTTCATCCGATCCGGCTGAAATTTAGTACATGGTATCAGCATATGATCTTTAACAACCATGCAAAAACTGGTCCACATCGGTCCATAATTATATATAGCCCCCATATAAACCGATCCCCCGATTTGGCTTGCGGAGCCTATAAGAAAAGCAAATTTCATCCGCTCCAGCTGAAATTTGCTACGTGATATTGGTATATGGTCTTTAACAACCATACAAAAATTGGTCCACATCGGTCCATAATTATATATAGCCCTTATATAAACCAATCCCAGATTTGGCTTGCGGAGCCTATAAGAGAAGCAAATTTCATCCGATCCGGCTGAAATTTTCTACATGGTGTTGGTATGTGGTCTCTAACAACCGTGCAAAAATTGGTCCACATCGGTCCATAATTATATATAGCCCCCATATAAACCGATCCCCCGATTTGGCTTGCTGAGCCTCTAAGAGAAGCAAATTTCATCGGATCCGGCTGAAATTTGGTACATGGTGGTGGTATATGATCTTTAACAACCATGCAAAAATTGATCCACATCGGTCCATAATTGTATATAGCCCCCATATAAGCGACCCCCATATTTCAATTCTGGCTCTCTAGGTACCGTGCAAAAGTCCATGTCGATTCGCCTGAAATTGAAAAAATTGAGGTAATTTAGGCCTACAAATAGGTGTGCCGAATATGATGTGTGCAGGCCCATGTTTTTGTTATAGCCCCCATATAGACCGGTCTCTCGATTTGACTTCTTGGGCTTATAGAAACCGTAGATTTTATCCGATTTGCCCGAAATTGAAGGTCTAAAGTTATTTTAAGCCTAGAAATATGTGTACCGGGTTTGTATTGGCGTTTATTAATATTATACTGAAAAGAAGTATCCTTCTCGTGCTCATTCGAATAATGTGTATGAAATTATATAGAAATATGATTTAAATCATATAAAAGCAGTTATTTCATCGGATTTTCTTGCAATGCTTCCTTTAAACTTTTACAAAAATGTTTCTTAAAAATCCAGAATCTGGTGTTGTCTCCATATGTAGAAAGTTTATATTTAATTTCAGGTAGCATACCATTTCAACAGATCTCCTTGGAGGAGTATCCGCCATCAAATCCACCTGAAATTCTATATATATTCAAGTAAGCAACTACAACAAAGAGTTTTCAAAGGAAATTTTTATATTTGATTCATGGTGTGTGTATTTAAGATTCGCCCTGGCCGAACTTAACGCCTTATATACTTGTTGTATATATAAACCCATATCCATACAGAGCATATATTTAGAGGCCTCAATATCTGTCCGAGTTCCCTTAAATTAAGGATCTGATGAGATTATGAGTGAGTTTTCTAACGGTAGAGTAAAAGATCGCATACCCCACGACAACGGGTTCTTTGCACCGGATTGACCCGCACACAAAAAAAATTTTTCTGGTTCAATCACGAAATTAATTGATCCAATTAATTTTTTAATTGAAATGTCTTCAATCACAGAAATGATAGTATCAATTAAAAAATTAATTGAAGGTCAATTAAAAAATTAATTGATCCAATTAAAAAATAAATTGATACTATTAATTTTTGTGATTGATTTTTGTTTCAATTAAAAAATTTGTTGAATCAGTTAAATTTTTAATTGAATATTTTTTAAAAATCAATTAAAATTTTAATTGGAAAAATTTTCGTGAAATTTTTTTCTGTGCGATGAATCCAACTCATCGGTCAGCGGCTGCCACATCAGTGTACTTGTTATTTCGACCTTTTTTATGTTGGAGGAGGTGCATCCCGGGGAGCCTTCCCGTTTGCTTTTGGTCCGACCTGCGATAGAGAGACCTCGGACCATAGTACTGTTCGGTCAGCCGAAACTAAATTCACCACCGTTCGGTTTCGGTGAAGTGTAACCGGTGCTTGGAATAGGTGGCTTAACATCGCTACGGGAGTATAGTCATACTGCCTACGTGATGTGCAAGTGATAGCAGTAGTGGCCTTCGAGCCGATGACACAACACAATTTTTCTACAGCGCGAAACCATCTAAGGCGCTAGGCCCCGACGGAATTCTAGTGCTAATGCTGAAGGATCTGCGAATACTGGCCTGACCAGACGCCTCAATTTGTCCTTGGATTTTCTCATTATACTCGATGTCTGGAAGATGGGTAGGGTGATTCAAAAGATTCGAGTAAAGCTGAATCGTACAGACCGATATCACTTCTCCAGCCAGTAGCCAAGACACTTGAGGCACTACTCCTCCCCAGCCTTATGGAGAATTTCCCAGCTACCCACCATCAATATGGATTCCGTAAGGTACATAGTACGACGACAGCCTTACATGCCATTTCAGCACATATTAATATGGGACTCAATCAGCACAAGCCGTGTCATACGACAGCCTCGTGGCGCTTGACCTACCGATTCGATACGGTCAACCATGCCACACTCTTCGAGGACATCGACAATACGTAACCAAGCGTTGGGTTTTGAATTATTCGTGCGGACGACAGTCGTAGGTGGAATTCAGGGACAAGAAATCAAAACCCCGACCAAGATCATACCAATGCGTAGACACAATTATATGTTGTCAAAGCAGTACCTTCTGGGTTGTTATCGCAGTATCCAATCACCGATTTATGGATAGGCAACCACCACCCAGGAATATAAGGGTTTGTCTTCATCTTCCAGCGTTACAAAAGTGAGCCTCTAGATCGGGCAGCATAATATCAGACAGATCTGAACAGGATTCATGAGGATACTGTAGCTGAAGCGGTGAAAAGCTACAAGGTTAATCCTGCTCTCGAAGTTCCACCACCGCCTATACCACCAGAAGAAAGAGACTAGGGTAGTTTTGACCAACTAAGATAAGGCAAGTGCAGTAGATAGGGTCACGAAAAAAAGTTGATGCGGTCACCCCCCAGTTTTGTAGCATATTCGAAGACAATTTCAGAACACCAAAACTGTTTTTTCCGTGCACCCTACGACCACCCGAAATACAATTTATTGTGCTGTGTCGTCATTTGAAGTCCGATCGAAAAGAAACGCATATCGTTGTTCGTGGTTGGGGTGACCTATTGACTTTTTAAAATCTCTGTAACTTTTTTGTTTATGAATATAAGTAAATATTTCAAAAGCAAAAGTTTCATATTTTGTTAAGATCTTTATAATGGTTGTCAGTAGTGGGCATCATAGGGGTATACGAAGCGAAATAAAAAAAATTAAAAATCAAATTTGACGTCGGAGTCAAAAATGACCGATGCATGAAATATAGCCCCTGACGACACAGCACAATAAATTTTATTTCGGGGGGGTCGTAGGGTGCACGAAAAAAAAAAGTTTTGACGTTCTGAAATTGTCTTCGAATATGCTACAAAACTGGGGGGTGACCGCATCTACTTTTTTTTCCTTTAGGCCGTGACCCTATCTAAAGTGCAGCCGACTCAATTCCTACCTATCAGTGTTTGATAAAAGCTGACGTGTGTCCCATCTGTAACCAAGGGCCACATTACACTCGTCACCTTTTCGCTTGTCCAGCTAAACCTACCCGACTCACCACCAGATCGCTCTGGATGCACCCCACCCTTGTCGAGGAGTTCCTAGATCTGGACACTAGTTGAAGTACCAAAGCATAGAACAAAGTGGATGAAATTACATTGAAAACTGCTACAACGACAACATAATAGATATATGATCCATTCAATGTATCCATAGAGAAATAAAACACATATATTTTTTTATCGATTTTTGAGACAATTATGCTTTCTTGCTTCTCTGTTATTTATTTATTTGTTCTGTGAGTCATTGATTTATCCGATGTAATTATACACTTTTGTATAGCTGTATATGTATGTATGTATATTTTTTTATTTAACTAATCCTATTTTAGTTTGTTAAGTAATTATATGGATTCTCGTTTTTTTTGCCTTCAATATTCTGTATAATAAATGCTATGAATTAAATTTACACTTACACATATAAAGATTACATGTAAAACGTACATAGTTTTTATTTTATTTTACATATACAGTTTCACAATGCACACCATATATAAGTTATAATTCTTTTTTAATATTGTTTATTCTTGTTATTTTTACATTTCGTTTGTATATAAGGGTTTAATATATTCATATTTCGTATATTTATATATCTATGTATATATGTAACGTTATTCTATCAATATACATTTACTAATTGTAACATATTTACTATAAAGTTTACACAAATATTTGTTATTATTTTAGTTTATTGTGATTACATATGTAGGTATTTTAATATTTGTAGAATTTTACAAAACTCTATATGAATACGAATATGTATTATGTAAATGTTTGTAATTCATGTAGTTCACTATGGAGTTTGTTTCGTATATTTTGGGTAAAATATTTACTGCCTGTTCACGAAACACAAAATCGACTCGAGACGAATCGTTCGTCTGGATTGAGGCTTTGAGTAACTTTAGATATATTTGCTAGAAAATGCTGAAATTTGTCATGAACTCATTATTTATAATTTACTATCGAACACCGAAATAATTGGTATTCCACAGACTCTGGTTTTCGAGATATCAGTATGGGATTTTGACGAAACGTTCGTCTCGAGGCAAACGAAAATTCCACGAACAGGCAGTTAAATGGATATCTAGTCGGGTATACATTACAAAACCTTATTTCTCGTCCAATATTGTATTTTAAGCCTGATTAGAAATAGTCATGAATTTATATATTAGAAAAATAAATGGGACCTTAGACGTAGGTATTTCTACAGATCATTTGGGTTATATCGAAGATAATATCCATTTGAAGCAAGTAATAAAAGTTAGGCGAGACGAATGTGTTATACCCAGCTCCATTCTATAGATGAACATATCCGTTACCATCCGGCCCACTTCGAAAATTGGTTGGGAGCTAAATCTAAAACTCTGATATTGAATAAATATGCACAAAATATCAAGTAGAGCCATAGCTAAATCTCGTCGTGATCGGGTATAATGTGAGATTTTTTTTGCCATATTTGTAAAAATCTGACATATGGAAGCTATATAGGAATGAACGATTTTCTCTACTTGGTCAACATATCAGCAAAAAATGTTTGAAGTTGTTCTAAAGTCAAAACTTTAAAAGCACATCTAAAAATGTTTTTTGTTCTTATTTTAACTACACAGGAAGTTTTTTAATTCAATTTTCTATAATTCGCACAAGTACCCAGCAAAAAAATTTAGAAGTTCTTCCAAAGGCACAACTTTAAAAGCACTTCCAGAAGATGCACTCCCAATGATGTTCTTTATTTTAACTACCCAGGAATTTCTTTTAATTCAATTTTTTTTTTTATATTTTGGTTTTTCATAGTTTTAATGGGTAATTTTAACTTTTTTTGTTTTTTGATGGTTAAAATTTTTGTTGGTTAAAAACAGTTAAAGAATTCATAAAATGGTACAAATCATTTAAATTTTGTCGAAAAAAATGCTAAATCCAATCTGAAAAAATTGTGAATTTTTGAAAATATTTCAGGTCAAACGTTTCCGTCAAGCGTTAGAATCCATTAAAAATTATAAAAACTATTTATTTCACAAATTATCACAGAATTTGTTAATTTACATCCAAAACATTGAATACGGATCACAACTAAAGAAGTGATGCAAATTCAGTGCAACGTCTGTTGAAATGGAGGACTTCCGTCCTATGACAAACCCATGTTAAATTCATCGCTTCTGCGTCAATTTTGCACCACTTCCGGATCCAAAAAGAACATTTTCATTACTTTTTTGGCGACGCTTTTTTTGCTGGGTAGTTGTTATTGATGTAGGTCAGATGGTATTGCAAATGGGCCATATCGGACCACGTTTACGTATAGCCCCATATAAACCGATCCCCAGATTTGGCTTTCGGAAGCTCTAAGAGGAGCAAATTTCATCAGATCTGGTTGAAATTTGATACGACGTGTTCTTATATGGTCTCTAACGCCCATACAAAAATTGGTCCATAATTATATATAGCCCCCATATAAACCGATCCCCTTAGAAGAGCAAATTTCATCCGATTTGGTTGAAATTTTCTATGTTCTGTAAATATATGGCCATTAACAACATGCAAAAGTTATACATATTGGTCCATAGTTATTTATAGGCCCCATATTAGCCGATCCCCAGATATGACCTCGGGAGCCTCTTGAAAGATCAAATTTTGTCCGATTCGGTTAAAAATTTTTACGTTATATTAGTATATGGTCTCTACACTGAAAAAACAGTGAACCCACCAGGAAGAAAAATTTCGGTTAATTTTAGAAAATTTTGAATATTTTTAGAAAAATTTTACTAAACAGTATAACAACGCTGGCATCACGCCGATGTCATAAAAGTAAGTAAATATTTTTAGAAAAATTCAAGAAAATGTATTAGACATAATTAAGTTTTTTCACTTGTTAAAGAAAATTTTGTAGTTTGAAGGAAAAACTTGGAGTTCAAAATTGCAAGAATGTCTTTAGTGACATACGAAGTTCATGATGAACGCATTTGTAGTAAAATTTACAAATTTAAAGAAATATTGAACTATTTTGTGGAAGACACGAATTTAGTTAATCTTCATCCTTCATTTGTGTATATTTTTTTCCTCGGTTTTAGTTAATTTAACTAACGTACACAAAAAATTATTAGAGTAGAGGAAACTTTCTCCAAATATAATAATTCCATGAACTAAAATAAAGTTAAATTGGCTTTAGTGAAATAGAGAGTTCACTTTTTTTGAGTGTAAGAACCATGCAAAAATTGGTCCATATCGGTCTATAATTTATATATATAATTATAGACCGATATGGACCAATTTTTGCATATATAAACCGAACCCCACATTTGAATTCGGGAGCCTCTTGGAAGAGCACATTTCTTGGAGTCTCAAATTTCATTCGATTCGGCTGAAATTTTGTCCGATTCGGTTAAACATTTGTACGTTATATTAGTATATGGTCTCTAAGGACCATGCAAAAATTGGTCCATATCGGTCTATAATTTATATATAATTATAGACCGATATGGACCAATTTTTGCATATATAAACCGATCCCCACATTTGAATTCGGGAGCCTCTTGGAAGAGCACATTTCTTGGAGGCTCAAATTTCATTCAATTCGGCTGAAATTTGTACACTGTATTAGTATACAACCATACAAAAGTGGTTTATAGCCCCAGATAAAACGATCCACAGATTTTATTTCTTCCTTGATAAGCAAATTTCATTTATCTTGCTAAAATTTGATACTAATCCCACAAAAATTGGATCGTACAGGTTCATG